>NC_054371.1:87834304-88140842 GCF_017654675.1 Xenopus laevis | reverse complement strand
TGGCATAATATAGCCACTTTGTAATAGTATAAAACACAATTTTGATTCTATACAGGCACAAGGTAACAGGCCAAATGATTTTATACAAACCTAAATTGATTCCAATTCATCATAGAAGCAGGCACATCATTGTGAACCCCCAAAATTGTACATTCTATTATTCTAGGCTAATTTGTGAGCATACTGAATCCCAATAGATATAAAACATGTCAGATGTTGCAGGTATTGTCTGTATGTTATATCTGTCACAAATCAATTTTTGTAAAATAACCACCGTTTAACACTAAAAAGATATTACATTTCATGAGCATGGTATATTGCTAAAATAATTTTCACTGCTAAACTGTATTGATTAGAAGGGAACTTGTTATTACAAATAACTTTTGTTTTGTTAGAAGTATTGGCAAGTACTACTTTCTGGCTGCTGGTTTCACTGTTTCTAACAGCCAGATGATTTTCATGTTTCACTTTGGAAAGTGCCAGATCAGATAAGTCAATTAATTGGCATGCCAATTTTAAAAGGACAAATCGCAATTAAGAAATATGCTTGGAGAAAGGGAAGAACATATTCTTTTGTCCCATCACAATTTAAGGTATGCCTCTCAGCAGCCAACATACTTGGTTCTGTAAAACTCTTTATTAGTTTTTCCATAGGCAGCATCCAGCTAAATGACAATTCTTGTCCAAGGGAAGTGGACTGAACCATGGAAGAAATTAAAAAAAAATTATAATAAAGGACACACTGTGTGAAAAAGAATAAATGTCCAGAATACTACATACATTTTATACAACTGTAATTTATTAAAGTAATTGGATTTATAGATTCATTGTTCACAAAAGCAAGCACATTTTTAGATCAGTGGGATAATATTTATCCTCTCTAAATAATATTTGAGAATATGTATTAAAGTACTACTTGAGATGGAAGGGCAAAATCCACTGCAGTGTATAATAACACATTTATTATATGAAGAGGATAATTTTGAATAGGTTTGTGATATTTGCCTCTCAACGTAGCAGCAATTGACCTGTTGAGAATCATCTTAAAATAGAACATGTTTTGGCATTTTCCTTTCCTCATCCTTTGAGATTTAGGTGGGTTTGTATTATCAACCACTTATTTTCAACATATGGCAGAATCTATAGTGCTGGCTGAAAGTATCTGACTTAAACTTATACAGTGGTGGATTTGAGATGTCTATATTTATGGATAGCTCTTGGAACTATGCCATGCCGCGTGTTGTAGAAATCAAATCAAAGGTATTCAGCAAGAAAGGATTAAAATAACTGTTTTACTATTTTTTTTCTATAGATGTCATTCCTCAAAGTTCACGTGAATTTGCTAAAGCACATTTGTTGGTAAATATGTTAAACACATAAAACAAGACAGTTTTTACCATTCAGAGTATCCTCTTTCCTTTGCAAATCTCTGAGCCACTACTTAATATAAAAATTAAAGGTGTTGCTGGAGACATATCTTGGTAAAGGGTTGCTAAATCAATAGGGGGATTTTCAATGAATTTCTTTCCTAGGGTATTGATCACAAATTATGTGACTGCAAAAACAACCTGCAATTGAAATGTAATGTTAGAAATGTAATCTCAATAAAAAAAGCACAAACAAGAGGAAGGATTACATTATCCTGCAAATTACCAGTATATTAGATTCAGAAAACACAGTCACAAGGGGGTAATGCACAAATAGATTGTTAGGGTACTTATTATGTAATGATACACCATTTGTATACCCATAGGGTGGCTGACCCAAAAATTGATTTCTTTGCTTCCCCCTACTATGGGATGATCAGATGGATACATAAAATGACCAGTTCAATATGGCCATTAACATGTGTGGTAACACTGGATAATCAGCTGGATATCCTTAACTCGGGCCTAGTAACTTTATTTTTAAAGTTCTATTATTTCACATTGTCATTGTAGTCTTTAAACATTTTTTGGTTTGTTTTAAAAACAGATGTTAATTTAATAATTTAGATACTTTTTGGTAAAAGACTGAAAAGATGATTGCAATGTAGTAAATAACACTGAAGCTGTACATTAAATTCAAATGTGACTACCTGCACCATAAGTAAAATTTAAAAAAAAAAGAAAATAATGTCTGAAAAATAAATCCCTACATGATCCACCCTTTTAAATGTAAGCATTCTTGCGTAATCCACTAATTTAATGCCATAAATGTTGCAATTTTTAGATTTTCCGCACACTGCATTGTCATGCAACTATAGTCCGATAGCAGCAATAAGTATACTGACAGATAATTAATTTACACTTTCATAAATGTCTATTTAGGGCAAGATTTTCAAATGTAATACATAATATCACGAGTTCACTTATAGATATAGATCATAATTCTAGAATCTAGAACTGGAATAACCCTATTATTTATTACAACCACACAGCCACAGTTTTACCCTTTATAAATCTAGGCTATACACTTACCTTCTCTTCCATTGTAGATTTAATAAGAATTAACTTTTGAAACAAGTTGAGTTTTTCATCCCATAGATTTCCGGAACCCTCAGCAAAATCTGTATTAATGTGACTTTCAAGACTCCCTAAAAAGCAAAAACACTATCTAAGTTCTAGGCAATATAGACATGAATGGTAAAGAATTCTAAACATAGTATAACTTTATAATTATGAAACATTTTAGCGGATTCTGAAATTTCATATTCAAAGATCTCTTGCAGACTTTCCAGCAACCCCTCTTGCAGACTTTCCAGCAACCCCTTTCATTTTAATTCTTAAGTTATGTTTATACTGCACATACTGTATATCTTTTCAAACTTTCACTGACTAGTTCAGTACAGCATTGTACATATTAAATGTTATGTCCTAATAACATGATCCTTGCACAAAATCTCAGAAATGGAAAGGTAATACTTTAAACTTACCTAAATGGATGACAATAGGAGTCGACAATATTTCATTTTTTATTCACTTGAAGCATGGAAGAATTTATTCCAAGTCACAACAACTACGGTATACCAAAGCATGTCAGAAAGCCTGGGCACATCTGGTTGAGGTGGATGCTCCTAAAGGGAAGAAAGAAAATGTATCAGGACAGAATGACATTTCATGCTTAAAGTGCTGTAGAAAGTTTCTCTTGCATGATAATTAAACTGTAAGCCATGAAAACACAAGCAAATTTACAAGGACATTTTAATGGCAAACAGTGTCTCTTGTTTCTATGACTTCAGTGACATAGCTGCATGCAAAGAGAGCAACCTGAGGCTTAGGCTGTTAGATTAACAGCATGTGAAAAATCATGAAAATTCAGCTAGAACTATTACATTTATAGTATTTATCTTAAATACAATCAGTACAACCCAAGCAACATTCATTTTTAACATGTTACCTGGTTTTCACGATTCGAGAAAAAAAATGCAGTGAAAAAACACAAGTATGAATATACTCGAGAATATTCTTTGTAACCTCGAATAGTCGCCATTTATTAAAGAATAAAACTAAGAAAAGTCACTAGAAAAACCTTGGCAAGTAAAAGCTGGTGAGGTTGTTAATGGGAATGTGCTCTGACAACTTTATTTATTTTCCCAGTTTATTAAAACATTTGAGATTTTCAGCCTCATTGAAAATGAATGGGACAAATGAGATTCTCACTGTCATACAACTTATTTTGACATGTCTTTTCTTAAATAAGCTAGCATTAGAGAAAAAAGAGTTTTGTCTGTGTTTTTTTTTTCCTTGACCGCATTTTTTTTCATGAACTCGGATTTTGATCAATCTGCCCCTGGGTATAAAGATTCTATGTTTCTACTGACAGTGTACTTTTTTGGATTTATGAATGTAAGAATCAAAAATTAAGGTAGATTATGATGGATGATATGTCCTCTGCTAAAATGTATAAGGCTATTAGAGCTTGTGCACCTGATGAAGGATATTGTTGTGAGAAATAAACTACACTGAATTTGCTGTGGGTCTCCAGAGTTTATTCTTAAGCTGATTTGGAAGTTTTGTGGCGGAACAGGGCCACTACTCTGTTGAGGACACCCTTTAACATCTGGAGTGAGGGACCACCAAAAATTTCTATTGACTTGTTTTAGATGATTTATATGTTACCAAATGTAACACCATCAAACACAAAATGAGGGAGCACCACCCATCAATTGAGAGAAACAGTAGATGGTGTGCAGGATTCAAGAGATAAGTAGTAAAGGAAGAAAAAGTTAACCCTTGAAATTGCACCAACCCATCATAGAACCCGATTACTCAGGGAACAATATTAAAACTTAACTTTTACTAATAAATTAAATAAAATCGTAAGTCCAGGAGAACATTTAAAATTAAGTTAGGAATAGGGAGACGAAGAACCTAGATTAGGTTAAGTGATAAATGCAAACCATAAATTGAGTATAGGGCTGATTCATTGAGTCTGTAGTGAAACACTATAGTCTGTAGTAAAACACTAGAGTGATAACGTGGTATAGGGTAATAAAGACAAATATCTCGTTGTCTAAAGAAAATACATACCCAATTCAACCGCCAAACCTGGCATAAGCTCACTTGTGAATCCCAATTGGTCCGCCACCCCTTCACCCTTGTTCAAACCCTCCCAGTTTCCTGGTACAAAGAGACGGGTAAGTAGAGTGGCAATTACCCAGATCGGTTACACACAAACTGCCAATGAAAGTCATAAGTTAAACTAAGCTGCCCATTCCACCACCAATGTCCTTTCCAGCCTTAGTAATTCCACCACCCATTCACCCTCAGGTGCACCCTCCCATTTCCATAGAAGGAGATGATTATGTATGATTAGGTGGTATCAAAAATTGATCCACTGTTCCATTAACAGAAACGAATAGTGGTACTTAGAATAGGTTCACACCAAAGTTTGCATTAAATTCTACCCCAGAAAGAGGCTCCATTGATCGCCCACCCCTTCACCCACAGAGCTTCCCTCCCGTTTCAGCCGTGAAGCGGTGGCCTATGGCTATGTAACACCATCCACTAATTACAAAACTGATCTAGTTTACAATTTTAAGAATAATTTTGTTGTGTATCAATTATGTGGTTAATTTTGTTCAAAGTTGTATATTAAATTTTAGGGTTTGTAAAATTTGGTTATAACTACTCCTATATGGATACTTTATACTTACTTTAACATACAGTTTTCATTCCCTATTAAAAATAATAATCATAAATATCAAAATTTATGTGCCATAAAATCATTAAAATCTCACCTTATCTAAGCCTGCAGCACCTCGGAGGAAAAAATTCCATTCTGTCTGAGTAATCTCGCCATTGTATTGCATGATTTCCACACAGAGCATAGAACTGTAAATAAGCTTGTGTTGTTCAAAGACCCTGTGAAACATTGATATAAGCTGAAAACAAAGTCTAGCTAAACAGGGTTCCCAGGGGTATATCAAGATCATTACTCTTTTCTGCAGCCTCAATTGTCATATTAAATAACTGTAGGAAAAGAAGAAATATATTGAAATGTCATGTAAAGAACCATAAAGCCATTATGTTAAGTTAATGTTGCAATCACTGCATATCATAGGCCTCATGAGTCAACAGCATTTAAATAATGAACATCCGTTTTCAGTATGTAATACAATTATGGCAATGTAATGAACCTTGTATACAGATTGGATATCATCGTCTTTATAAATCTTCTTTTGAGCTAACATTCAGTAGGGAAATAAAAGAGAAAATACAAGCATTTCCAATATGATGCAATATCATACAACAGTAACAAAGCCTGCTTATATCATTTTCATGTATTAGCAAAGGTTAGGGTAACTGTTTCTTAAAATTCATAAATAATGACTTTAGCAAAGCCTGTTTCCATAATACTCTACACAATTTGCTCTGCGAAACAGCTGTTTATGAGACATTAATACCTTAAGAATTTGGCCATACATTTTTAGGCAATAGCCTTGCCTGAGCATTATATGTGAAGTGATCTACAGCAACTATAAACTATAGAAAACCATCACCAACAGTTAATGGATTTTCTCAAAAAGAAATGTGGTGACAAATGTCCAGTGTTGCCATAGCCCAAGGTGTTATATAAAAGCCTTGAAATAAATAGGAGCATTGTGTGTTTTAGCATTTGGTGACTGATGTAAGTTAAAGACATTTATAGTATTCAGCTAACCCACAATAACCATACTTGGGCCCATGCATTATTCAAATTTTAATGTGCACAACAGGGTTATGGCATACACCATATATATATATATATATATATATATATATATATATATACTGTAGAGCTACTGTGCACTGTAGTGTGAGTGATCTCATTGATACAGTACAATGGTACACTGCACTATTTATAACCTTGTACGGTGATTTATCATATTAGAGTTCTGAGAGAAACATCTACGAGCACAAATCCTAGCATGTCAAATTGTAAAGCTAAGAAAGGCCTGAGGCAAGGCATAATTTTTTTTAAAAAAGGAGAAAAATGTGCTAAATTGCATCTGTGGTATGCCTACAACAAAATCTTTAAAAAAAATCAATTTACTTGCTTAAAATATTTCAGTGAATAATGATACATTGGATCTATTTCTGATAAACTTGCAATAACAAAGTAAATAACAGATCCCTGGGTAGCTACTGTTCTGTATTTTTCCTGGGCAGCATTGATGTTTTCTTCTGTGGTTTCAGCTTCTAGCAATCTTGTTTTGATGGTACCTGATGTGATTTGGATATATGAGCTTGATAAAAGGGAGCTCTGTCACACACCTCACTTCTGTATAAACATAAGCAAAGCAAACACAAAACACAGAATTCCCTATTTTATATACTTTTCACCTGGGCTTCATGTATGTTTTATAGTTATATAGTTAGTATTTGTCTTCTTCTACTTTTACTAGCTTGCAATTTAAAATGAAACCTTGTTTTGGGGGTCACTGACCTAGCAGCAAAAAAAAAAAAACGACTCTGTTGGATTGTTATTGTTACTTTTTATTACTTATCTTTATATTCATCTACTCTCTTGAAGTGAATAGTGAATGGTTAATAGTTGAAATACATTTAAAAAAAACTCCAACGATAACAAAACATTACATAAAAAACTATGGAATTAAATAAATCTTATTACAGGGCAATGCATTTCCCCATAGCAGGGAATAGAATGCATAAATTTAGAACCTACCGCATATGGCAGTCAGTTCATGACAGTGTTGCAGAGTGCACATTCTGTTCAAAGTTATGGGCTATGAGAAGGTTTAAAATTAAAATATAAGATGGGTTTACTATTCTCCAAAACCCAGGCAGTTTATTAAAAGGAAAAAATATTTATGAAGACATAAACTGAAAATGTTTTCACTTTAGAGTATACAGTATATGGTTTAGTAATATATACTACTATATGCAGTGCAGAGCTATTAATGATCATGTTTCATACTTTCACTTGAATTAATGGAGTTTCTAAACCAGTAGGCTATGTAAAAACCCATTTAGAAAAATATTTAAAAAGCAAAATATGCATATTCTCTTTTATGAGAGCAAAAAGATAATCTGATAATGTGAAATAAAATGTAAATTCAAAGGGGTTGAAAACTATTTGAAAAAAAGTGAAA
The DNA here is from genome assembly GCF_017654675.1 of Xenopus laevis. Taxonomy (NCBI): domain Eukaryota; kingdom Metazoa; phylum Chordata; class Amphibia; order Anura; family Pipidae; genus Xenopus; species Xenopus laevis. Next base: position 88,133,266 of record NC_054371.1, on the reverse strand, counting down.
AAAAATGTAATCTAAGCAACTTTCCAATATGCATTCATTACAAATTTGATGATGGTTTGAATTTATTGTAATTCTAAAGCTATTAAAATCATGTTCAAGTGGGCCTACTGACTCAGGGGGATCATAGAGCTACTACCACCCAGGCCCAGATTTGTGCAAGGCCACAAAGGCCTGGGCCTAGGGAAGCAGGATTTCAGGTGTGGCATGCCGCCCAGCCACATTTGGATTAATTCAGAGCCACGGAGACAACATGACAGTCTCCAATGCTGCGTCAGACCTGACTGTTCAAGATGTGCGCATACATGTATATGTGCACACACAGAAAGGGGGACAAGGAGGGGGACAGGGATGGTAATGAGGAGGGGGACACAGACAGTAGGAGGGGGACACAGACAGTAACAGCATCGCAGATAGCACCAGAGGTGGAGCAGTGATCTTGGGGTGGGTATGATGTCATCAGAGGCAACCACAATGATGTTGTGGAGTTATGATGCTGGATCAGGGTTATTACATCAGGGTTATTACATGCAACTGGCTGGATTTCTATCCAGATTTCGCAATATTTTAAATGGGACAGTTTTGAACAGACAGCCCTTTGACAAACTGAGAAGACTAATCCTTTAATTACAGGTATGGGATCTATTATACAGAAATCAGTAATCTAAATGCTCATTTAGAAAAACGATTTATTTTTAATTGATTTGCTTATTTCTGTTTCTTTAATAACAGGCAATTAACTGCACTTCATAATAACTCAGCCATGTCAAGGTGAATATCTTGGTATTTAATTGTTTTTTGTTTGGCCAGATTATTGTTCGGTTTTCCCAAGGCTGAAAACCGAACAGAAAGTTGAGACCCGAACAGGCCTTAGAAAAACCAAACTGTTCGGGTCAAAACCGAACAGGTGGCAAACCTAGTCTAGGGGCACCTGGTTTGTAAATCCGGACCTTCGAGCTGGTGGTAATTACAATGTTCCACTGTGGACTGTGTCTATAGACACTGCAATTGTGGGGAAAAATCACTGCATTGTGGGTACAAAACATGGTGAATAGTGTCACCAGGAGAACCCAAGATGTAGTTTATAGTTTAATCTGATTAATTTCCCCACCCTCCAAAACACATAACATAATGCATGTACAGCATTTCAGCCAATATCATGTTACATGTAGGGGTCTTTTGAAAATTTAAAGAAACACATCCCAACCCATTCAAAAGTGTTAGTGATTTACACTGCAACGCAGGTTAAAGGGGAAAGAAAAAATAATTCTATAACATTCCAAAATGTTTTATTGGTTTTATAGTTGTTTGTAGATGGGTAAAATGGTTACAATCAAAAGCAGTATTTTTCTTTCCCTTTCTGCACTGCTGAGTCTCGAAATAATGTAGAAGTCAGCCTTTCATGCTTTGTCACATGTCTGTTATAAGCTGGCTTCTGCTACATTGTTTTAAAAGGCAGAACTGCCATGGCAGGAAATCCAAAGTGACAGATACTGCTTTAAATAGCAGTTACCACAAATGTGTAATCATTGAAAGTTGAAATACAATTTATTTTATTAGGCAAATTCTAATGGGATACACTATATATATATATATATATATATATATATATATATATATATATATATATATATATATATATATATATATACATTTGATATTACAAAAAAAATCACAAGTCCAGGTCCTAAGCATTCTGGATAATAGATCCCATACTTTTATATATTACATATCCACACTTATACATATTCATACATGCTGTATATACAGTTATAGATAAACATTTATAGATATATGTACACATCCACACCAAAATCCTGGACAGTGCACTCTTCGGATCACATCAAGGAATCGCTTGGTCATCAAATCATTGGTAAAAAAACTTAATTTTATTTAAATGTTAAACATCTTAACAAACTGTTAAACCCTGCGCCATGAGGTCCATATCTATATCCATATGCAAAACTGTAGCACTTAAGATCATGGATACTATGCCTGCCCATTAAATTATTAAAGTCCCTCTTAAAGGCATTTATAGCAATATCAATATCACCCAAAAGAGCATTTCACAGCCACAATGTCCTCAGCGTGAAGGCCATTTGCACCGATTCAAGTAAAAAGTCTCTTCTGCAAGTCTATAAGGGTCACCACTGATTTTTTTTCTTTTCCAAAGTGCCCTTGCTATCTGTGTTTACACCAGGTCATTATTTCATTCTTGGCCTATTTTGACTCCAGAAGATTCCACAAACTGTACAAATTCTAGTTCAGACACTATTATAAAATATATATCTGGATTTTTTCATAAAAATAAATATTGTGTTTTCTGGTGAACTCTATGAAGTGCATTATTTGTCTAAGATATTTTACTTTTCAAAAGCAGCATCATACTGTAGTCCCATCAAAAGCCTTGATAAAGAAAGGGTGGATCAGCAACATACATTTGATTCCTGTAATGTGTTGATAAGGTCTTCATTGTCCAGAATATTTCCTTCTGATGTAAACAATAACTTTAGAATTCTCTCCTCTATAGCTTTCATCTGATTCTTATCAGTGCTTATTCTTGTAATAAGCTGGTTTCTATTCTCCTCTAAATCTGGCCTTTCAATTCGTACAACGTCATTTGAAAATAAAAAGTATATTTGTTGCTTTGTTAGTATTTTACAGACAAACATAGAAAAGATACAATGTCACCATTACAGCCTTTATTGAAAAAAGTACAGATGATGGAAAAACCAATTATTTTTAGTGATGTGCTCTTTTCAACTCCATATGAACAAAAAAAGAAACATTCTGCACTGATAACACATATATACTTTAATAAAGCCTTCAGATTGCCTGTTGTCAAACTACAATAATTACACGAAGTGACCTTTTTGTCCTATGAAACCAGTTAGGCTTTTCTTACTTCGCAGGGTGAACTGAATAATCTGATTAAAAATCAAGATATCTGTGAAATTATGACATGCATTATTATATCTGTGGACATGCATTTTTCCAGTTTCAGCACCTATGTAATTGTTATTGTTGGGCATGGCTCTTACACCAGCACCTTCTTTCATATGGAACATTATCTTCCCTGACTAGCCACTGACAGAAGTCTGAACCCACTGTGCATGAAAAGTCCAATAGTGTATAAATGAAAGGAGGTGTGTCTAAATTATAGCAGTGCATAGGCATTACCTAGACCATGTTAAACTAAATCAAGTCCAGATGCATAATGCACAGTTCTCTCCATTAGTGACACTTTAATTTCCCCTTTAACCTTCACAAATAACAGAGGGGGAACTCATAATGCATTCAGTCTGCCTATACATTCTTTAGAAAATGGACTCTGTCTACTTACACAGCATGCTTGATATATTAAAAGTGAACAAGTGAAGTCAAAATACATCTGTATAAAGCAATTGCCAGTAATATGCATGTTTATATGTAAAACAAGGACTGTTTTTAGGTATTCTCTAGTTGTTCTTTATTTGTTTTCCATTCCTGAATTCTATAGTACTAGTGCTAACTAAAAAACATGTACTTCCTCATACCTCACCTGTTTCTGTTTGAGATTATGATTGTTAGAAAGGTAAATATGTGCGTATCAATAATTGTGTGTGAGTGTGTGTATCTTATTTTTTCTTGTCATATGTATAGAAAATATACCTATCTGCGCAGTAGCTTTTTTGTTTAAGTGCATGTTGCTCACAGACAATATGACTGGGGAGGGGGACACTGAATATTTGAAAACTTAGATGCTTTTTTGCTTTTATTTTGTCACTTTTTTGTATACATTCACATTAGACATTTCATTGCACAGATATAGTGCCAGGCAATTGTGTTCTTGATTGAAATTATACCAGTGCTTGCAGCTGCACAGAAAAGAAAAAGAACAATGAAGGTGTCAAAAATGCTGAAAGTATAGGATTACTTCTCTAATCCTATTTTTGTGTCTTTGATAGTGTGGAAGAAAAAATGGAAACAGTTTTTGACCTGTTATCTTTCAGAGGGAAAAAAATCATCTGAGCAGCTGATCTTCTAGGCCTGATCTGGTTACATAATTATTAATAATTAATAATTGTAACTTTAATGCACACCTAGATGATAGAGGAAATAAGGGTTGCAACATTAAAATTATAATGTAAATAGTAATGGGAATAACGAACCCTATTTGAAAACAAAGCAGACATACATTGTTACAAAATTAATTGCAAATAAAGGAAAAATGCCACAAACACATATAAATATATGTACAGTATACTCTACTTTCAGCAGTCCACTGAAGCCCTCCCTTCCACCAGCTGCAGCCTTTGTTAGGCTTTGTGATAAGCTCATTATACAAAGGGCTTTTCCGTAAACTGCTGATTGTTTCTGATTTTCCTGGAAAAAACATAGAATGTTACAGCAAAAAATAAGAAAAAAACATACAGTAGTTATTTCCTAATTAAAATAATAGTCAAAAATCATATTCAACACAAGCCCTATTCATTGAACCAATTCATTAAAGCAAGCCCCTTTTCAATGAACCATCATTTTTTTCAATAAGACTATGGAGCAGATTTGTTAAAGGGCGATGTGGCAAACAATGGCGATAATTCGCAGCGTTACCGCCCACCGGGACATTTCCGATTTACTAACGGGCACAGGTACCAATTCACTAGTGAAAGAGATAGGCACCAGCGCTCATTCGCGTGAATTCACTAAAATGCGGTTTTACTGAACGTTACCTCTTTCGCCAGACTTGCCTTTGCCAGCTCAGACCAGGCGAAGTGCACTGGAGTGCATAGATCTTTCTCAATCTTTTGTTACTTACTTCATATTCTTAAATGGATAAAGCCTCAAAGTTCAAAAAATGCTGGTTTCTTTTCCTCTTTTCAGAGTGATAGCCTGCAAAAGTCCTTAAAAAATTTTTTTTTGGTTAACCAGTTTCCCCCATACATTTACTAACATATGGAACATTAATTATACAGTGGGCTCATGTGCAGGGCATTATAACAACTCTAATGTCTTTATTAAGGTTCCCTGGACATGTGTAATTAAAGGGGTGGTTCACCTTCAAACAACTAATTGTTTTTCTAATACTGAACAGAGCAAAAAGAAACTGCAGTAAGACACAAGATTACGAACAAGAATGCGAAACTTTACGAAAACAATTCAGAGAAAAAAGATACAATGAGAGAATAGTGGCTGAAGCGAAAAACAAATGTGATATGCAAGATCGAGAAAAAATGCTTAACCCAATAAACAAAAGAGAAAGAGAAAAAAACAGTTCATTCCTTTTATTACAACATACAATCAGTCCAAAAATTAATTTCAGAAAATTCTAGAAAAACACTGGCCCATATTAAGAAAGGACAAAGATCTATCCGAACATCTATCGGAACTTCCAAGAATATTATACAGAAAACCTCAGACTCTGAAACAAATTCTGGCACCTAGCTGCATACCTGTGAAACAAAGAGATATAAAACAATTTTTCCACAAGAAAAGAAAGGATTCTTTGCCTGCAAAGACTGTAAAGCCTGTAGGACCTGTAAAAACAATCAAAAAAAGATTTTTAAATTAAAATCCAATATAAAAATAAATCCTTTGACATTAAATTTTTTTTAACCTGCAACAGTACTAATGTCATTTACCTACTTGAATGCCCTTGCAAGCTACAATATATAGGAAGGACAGGCAGGAATTTAAAATTTAGGATAAGAGAGCACATCAATAACATTAAAAAAGGTGTCTTAACACATAGCTCATCTGCCCATTTTAAGTCTCATCATAATTCTGATCCTTCCCTGCTTACATATGCTGGAATAATGCAGAAAAAAGTCCACTGGCGTGGTAGTGACATGATCAACTTAATATCCAAAGAAGAGACATTTTGGATCCACAAATTGAAAACAATTACACCGAGAGGATTAAATATCGAAACAGACCTTAAATGTTTTTTAAATGAATAATTCGTTTGGTTTTATAATTCTGTTTTTAATAGAATATTTGCATTTACCGTATGTACATGAAAGATTGTAACATATTGATTTTTCTTTTTAAACCATTCTTGTAATGAAACAGACATTTCCCTAATTTATTGCAAGTTAATTGCCCCCACCTAATTGTCTTGATTATCCCAATTATGTAAATTGTTATAACCACCCACCAACCTGATAAATAGCTTTGAAAGGTTGTATGGGTAATTGCCCCTGAGGAAGTATATTCATACGAAACGCGTTGGGCTACTCAGTCTGTTCTTAAAATAAAGAACTTTTAAATTGAAATTTTTTTTTGTAAATTTAATGCTGCCTAAAGAAATTGTTAGTGGAACATACGCTGAAATCTATAGCGCTGTGCACGAGGAGATGACCGCCATCCACAAACACTGTAAACCAACACTACAGCCGCCTACAACTGAACCCTCCCCCCCTGGACCCAACGATCGAGACCGGGGCATCGATGACCGCCTGATCAGTACCTTGCCGAAGGGAGATCGTATCGCTGAATACCCTCCATCAGGTTACTAGACGTTTCCCAAGTAGAGTTTCCGGTAAGCTGAATCCCCCATCCTCCTCCAGCAACACACAGACAATCCTGCACATGTTCCTGGTTTTTCCCGTTAGGTACACTGCCACTGTGATCTAACAGACCTACGACAAGCACGGAATCGCTAGTAAGAACGCACAACCCGACAATTACCCTGTGAGTAGGGTAATTGGAAATTGGGAGTCGGGAAATTTCTTCTTCATTTTCTCTAGGTAATTAGATATCCAACAACCAGCAGCGCACCTTCTCCTATCTATTTCTTAGCACTGATGCTGCCTTGCTACACTAAGACCCAGAGTATATTTTCAAACTTCTGCAAGGAGTTTATATGTTCTCCATGTTTCTGCATGGTTTTCCCCCTCGTACTCTGGCTTCCTCACATTCTTAAAAAAGCATACAGGCAGATTAATTGGCTCCTTGTGACAATGACCCGAATGTGTTCTGTGAAAGTGAAAGGGACCTTATATTGTTAGCTAAACTGGGGCAGGGAATGATGTGAATAATGAGCTATCACCAAAAGGGCTGTGAGTGCAATATACAGTAGATAACACAAGTAAATATATACATTTTATTATAAAAGAGTAAAAGGTGGGCCCAGAGACAAAAGCATTGCTTTTAGTATAATAACACTACAATTTTTATATATATTTTTTATATATTTTATATATATTTATTATGTGGTAAAATGATAAAAGAAACGTGTCTAAAGGTGAATTTTGCCTTTAATTTCTTCCCAATTAGACATGTAAGCTGTAAGGAGAAGTTACTAAACAGGGAATGGTTTCTTTGTTTAAAGGAGTTTGCTGTCTGGCCCTGGAAGCTATAGTGTTCTGGAAGGAACAGGCAAGCCAGACAATCCATTCCAGTGGTCCAAGTTGCATACTGGAGCTCACTTTCCCCAGGAAGCCTGTCCTGTGAAAAGGTATTTAATTGTAGTGAGTGGTAGGAGTTCAGTGAGTGTTAGGAAGGTCTCTCTCTGAGCAGGACACAGAACAGGAAGGTTACCTGTCTGTTTTGAACACTCCCAGAGGGGCTGTGGGTACTGCCTGCCACTGCAAGGAGCAAAGGGAGATGTGGCCAGGTTACTGAGAGTCAGAAGGTGAGACAGGCCAGAGGCTGGTGAGCTGGTGGAAGCCACCCTGTATGGTGAGAACCCCAGAGTGAGGAAAAGAAAAGAATGCGTGCTGTTGAAAAGCTAATGAACTGTGTTCCTGTTACCTTTATGTTGAGAAGAGTTTGCCTGAATAAACCTTTGTTTTTTGCCTGAAGACGTGGTGTCCCTGTATTTATGCTCCTGATCCTACGCTTACCTGCCTACCATAGCTACTGTAATTTCTCCCAAAAACTGTGTGTACAGGCAGACAGTTTGTCAATATATATATTTATACATCCATGATAAAGGCCCCAAAGTGGGCCGAAACATTGGATGCACGAGTGATGAATTACTAAAATCTTTTGTGACACAAGAATTTGGAGTGCGGGTCCTTCTATAAGAACTATACAATTGGATTTGACCCAGCACCCGCAAATACACATTGGAGTTCGAGGGCAGGTACCATCTGGACTTTCCTCTTCGTCTTCTTCAACTCTGCATTAGTTAACCTTGCACTTTTCCATTCTTAAAAATAAGAATTAAATTTACAGGCAGATTCTCCCTTTAAGGACAATATCACCTGGGTCAATTTCAGGCATTTTGTCCACTTCATTTTTAACAATAGTTACATCTGTACTGCCAAAAATGTATTTTGATTTCAGTTTTTTTGGAAACTGTGTACAAAACATGGTATACTTTTCAGGCAATTATGTAAAAGAACTGATTCACACAGGCCTTCAACTTAAAAATATAAAGGATTATTTTTGTTTATGAGTTCCAAACAAAATATCTTTTTTTTTCCAAACAAAATGTTTTTTTCTATTATGAAGAGTCAAATCTTAATATAATTCATGTGTTATGGGATTGAAAGCATCAGTAATGTATTTATCCTAATATCATAAAAACTCCAGGATAGATATTACAGAAGAACCAAATACCATTTCTCTTTAATACAGTATGTCATATTAATGTATGCATTTTGCTGATATTTCTTACCTCAGCAAGATGATTTGGATATGGCATTTTGGTCGTCATGTAGAACCTAAAATTCTTAACATAGTCAATGTCAGAGTCTCCAAGGTGAATTAGCAACCTCCTTCCTGATGTAAAGGTCTGTTTCAAAAGGACTTGCTCCATAGCAGGATCTAATGTCTATTTTAGCTGTAATAAACAAGTTTAGTTCATACATGGTTAAAGTGATTTGCCATAATGTCATTATTGTTAATAATCTGTAATTATTATTTGAAGTTATAAACCTATAACAAGTGTATGCTTTTAATTACGTTATCAAAAATTGACATGCTTTCCTAATGGAAAAAACATTTTGCCATAGGCAGCATATTTCCTATTCATATTTTAAAAATGGCTCCAAGTGGGAAAAAGGCATGTAACCTTTGTAAGCCTCTCCAAGATCAACACAGACATCGAAATGCCCACTCTGTTACAAGGCTTATAGTCTCTGCAATAGCAATCTGTGTATAATTTTTACAATACTAATTAAGTTTCTTCCATTATTATACTGCATTTGAACTGAAAAGGATTAAACTGTTGAGCAACTTTCACCTGCGCAGTGAGGGTGACAACAGCAACCCTGTATTTACCATCTGAAGGCTGGTATTAGGTAAACTGTTCCATTGTCCCAGCACACACTGCCTCTTGCACATTACAGAAGTTAATACCAGAAGATTGACACAAAGGACTAATATAGATGTTCACAAGAAGGATCAAGCACACTTACCTATGGCATTTTGATTGGAGCATTCTAGTGTTCATCAATGAGCCCCAGATGTTGGTATCGCCAACATGTTCAGGGTTAAACCAAGATGGGAGTTGTAGTCTAGCAATATCTGTGGACCCACAATTATGGAATACTGCTATGATGTGAGGCCACTAGGGTATGATCATTTATAACAGCTGTGTAGGCCTTAACTGTACTTGGTAATGGCAATCCCGCATAATACTGTTCTCAAAATAGCTAAACCGAATTTAAAATCAGGAATATCAGGGATCCTGTCATCTGAAAACATGTTTTTTTCAAAACGCATCAGTTAATAGTGCTACTCCAGCAGACTTCTGCACTGTAATCCATTTCTCAAAAGAGCAAACAGATTTTTTTATATTCAATTTTGAAATCTGACATGGGGCTAGACATTTTGCCCCTGGTCATGTGACATGTGCCTGCACTTTAGGAGAGAAATGCTTTCTGGCAGGCTGCTGCTTTTCCTTCTCAATGTAACTGAATGTGTCTCAGTGGGACATGGGTTTTTACTATTGAGTGCTGTTCTTAGATCTACCAGACAGCTGTTATTTTGTGTTAGGGAGCTGTTATCTGGTTACCTTCCCATTGTTCTTTTGTTTGGCTGCTGGGGGGGGGAGGGAGGGGGTGATATCACTCCAACTTGCAGTACAGCAGTAAAGAGTGATTGAAGTTTATCAGAGCACAAGTCACATGACTTGGGGCAGCTGGGAAATTGACAATATGTCTAGCCCCATGTCAGATTTCAAAATTGAATATAAAAAAAATCTGTTTGTTCTTTTGAGAAATGGATTTCAATGCAGAATTTTGCTGGAGCAGCACTATTAACTGGTTCATTTTGAAAAAAAAATTTTTTCCATGACCGTATCACGTTAAGTGGGTTAGGATGAGTTTACATAGTTACATAGTTAAATCGGGTTTAAATCATGTCCATCAAGTTCAACCCCTCCAAATGAAAATCCAGCATCCATACACACACCCCTCCATACCTTCACATAAATTATATATACACATATCTATACTAAATATAGAGTTTAGTATCACAATAGCTTTTGATTTTATGTCTGTCCAAGAAATCATCCAAGCCACTCTTAAAGGCATTAACTGAATCAGCCATCACAACATCACCCGGCAGTGCATTCCACAACCTCACTGTCCTCACTGTGAAGAACCACCTAAGTTGCTTCAAATGAAAGTTCTTTTCTTCTAGTCTGAAGGGGTGGCCTCTGATGCGGTTATCCTCTTTATGGGTAAAAAGGTCCCCTGCTATTTGTCTATAATGTCCTCTAATGTACTTGTAAAGTGTAATCATGTCCCCTCGCAAGCTCCTTTTTTTCCAGTGAAAACAACCCCAACCTTGACAGTCTACCCTCATAAGCAGTGTTGGACTGGCCCGCCGGATACCAGGAAAACTCCTGGTGGGCCCATGGCCTCTTGCTTCTAACCATTTGGCCTATTTCATGGTCATTCCCTATTTCTTTATGGGAACAAAGAGGCTTAATAATGGAAGAATATAGTATAGTATGTAGAGAAAAGAGACTAGGAGAATAAAGAGGTTGAGTGAGGAGAGGAGGTATAATAGTTTGGAAAGTGGGCCCTCAACCTGGGAAGCCTCTGGCATCCCAGTCTGACACTGCTCATAAGTTAAGTCTTCCATCCCTCTAACCAGTTTAGTTGCACGCCTCTGCACTCTCTCCAGCTCATTTATATTCCTCTTAAGGACGGAAGTCCAAAACTGCACTGCATACTCCAGGTGAGGCCTTACCAGGGACCTAAAACTTTATTTGCTTTAGTAGTCATCATCTTCTGCACACCCTTTTTGTCATACAACATCTCTAAAACAGGTAAGTCACTATAGTCAGAGTTATATTAGTGAAGGGAGCTGCAGGTTTGAGGTACAGAGGCCTGTGTCTATTTGTGCACATCTAGGTGCAGAGTGTAAAGTGCAAAAAATGTAAATGTGCCCTGTACATTTGATATACTGTAATGCAAGAATGGAATAAGACTTAAATTTACAAATCTCTTCAAGCAAGACAGGCAAACCAAGCCTTATAGCATTTTCCAGAGTTCTTAGAAAACCAGCATCAGTAAGCTTAATGACTTTCAAACCATTCTTATTTTCTTTGTTTCTTATCCATCGATTTGCCTGTGGTATAAATATTGCAGAGATTACATGGCGTCTGTTATCTATCTTTAAATCTAAATCTTACTCTTATCTTATTCGAAAATACAAAATATGATTTTTTAAATAGTAGACTATATTTTTATTTTTTTAAATAGGTTGAACAATTAGGTAATCATAAGTTTTATACTGTAAGCACTATGTCATATATGTAAAAACAACCGTGCAGTTTCACTGGAGACAAGACAAAGATTCAGCATCAGGGGCAATCTTTAAGTTTGCAGGGTATTTAGAAATCAAGGGGAACTGTAACTATGTGTATTAAAAAAATGTCTAAAATTATTTTGAATATTTAATAAGTCTGATTTACAAATATTTTGTATTGTTTTTGTTGTATTTTTTTGCAGCTGCAACTAGCATGATCTTGCTGTGAGTCATTGACAGATTACACCTGAACATTTTTAACACCCTTTCTTACAACTGGACAGCCAGGTTGACTTGATAATGACTTAAATATTAACTGGAGTCACTATTTGAAATGGTTCACCTTTAGGGTCTTAATTGTTTTTAAGGTCATTGTCCCATACTATGTCAATTATGTCATTAGTTCTAATGGTATAAGTGTTTTAATAGTTCTAATAAAAGTGAAGTTTTAATTTGACTTTAAACTAAGGTACCAGAACCTGAACTTGCCCAATTAAGGCGATATGTCTGTATAATATGGCATCTCCCATAATTAAGTAATCAATTCTAAATTATTTCATTTGGACATGTGGGTTGTGGGGCCTCATTAAACATTTCATTTTTCCATTTTGTCTCCAGATTTCTGATGTTCAAGAAGCAGAATAATAATTTTGGCATAAAAAAACGTTCCTATTTGCAGCTGAGATCCACCTGTTATCGGTCTGTGTGCATCAAGTAGAGAGTCTGTAATTCAAAAATATTGGCAGTGATGACTCTATATTTTACCTGATCTTGTGGGTCAATCATTAAGGGCCAGCTTCTTCCTTGCGTAACTCGAATACTCTGTTGAAACATGATCTCTAGCCAAACCATCTGTATTCCACGGTCGGATTCAATAGGCATCCCCCAAAACATTTATGAGAATGAAATTTGGGCTAATTGAAATCTCCAACTCTTGACACTTCTTTATCCAACAATCTACAAGCAGTTAATAATGAATAAGAATATGAACTTCCTGCAATTAAGTTTTAAAAATCCAGACACAAGGGGTTATTTACTAAAGTCAGAATTTAACTCACATTGTTAAAAAAAAAAACACTAAACTCCCATGCTCGAGTTGACCTTATTTATTAATAGAATAATCCAAATCAATCGGATCGTGGAAAAATTCAATAAAATCAAGCAAAAACCCAAATCTTTCGAATTTTTTTGGGCTTTTTTCCTGAATTGCTTGATTTTTTCGAGTTTTTGCCCGAAGACCCTCAAAAAGTCAGATTTTCAGGCTAAACCCAGCACAGACCGCAATAACTTCAAATTGAGATAGGTGCCTCTCCCGTTGACTTGTACAGGACCTTGACAGGTCTAAGATGGCAGATTTTCAGATTCAGTCTTTTTGCAGCATTGGGGTATAATAAATCTCAAAAAATTAAAGTTTTTTTTCCCACAAAAAAATAGAATTTTTGCCCCAAAAAGCCCGACCAGAAAAATGCAAGTTTTAGTAAATAAAACCCAAAGTGTCAACACTTTTTACACAGCTTTTTACAAAATTCACAAAGTTTCACAAAAATTCATAAATTATGACTGGTGTAAAAATATATACCTTTATAACTATTTTAGAACAAAATTCACTTCAGTGGTGGGATCTCTGGTTGGCTCTGGACGTCACGTGTCACATAACCCGGCCAAGGAATCACTTCATACAAGATATAATGGATTTCTCTGACACAATTTCCAAAGTATAAAATATTGTACTTTATTTAATCCAATACAATTTGTCAGCTAAGGTAAAGTGCATACGTTTATAACTATGGCTGGAAAACAGAAGGTAACTCGGCAGGAATCGATAACTGGCCCTTGTAATCTTTGTCTTCCTCAGAAAGACCAAGAGGAATTGAGGATGGTTAAAGAACAAGGGAAGTGTGAGCCTCCTAAGACTTGGAACATGTGCAGTACAGAACCCTTTGAAAATGTTACTGCATAGTAAATAGCAATGATTTGGGTGACCCTAGGGCATTTGTAAAACCTGGGGTAGCCCAAAATGTTGCAATTTGCTATGTAATAAACACCTTTTTCAAAAGCTGTGGTTTATTTTTATTACATTGTATGGACCGTACCAAGGGCAGGTTGGGGGGACCACTGTAGAAAACTGACACAATACATTTTGTTCTACACACCTGGATGACTTAGATACAAAGTATCTAAAGACTGCAGTGTGCTAAGAGATTGCAATCATTTAGTCACATCTAAAAGAAGTGTGTATAGTTTTTCATATTTTGACAAGCATTTATTCCTTTATTATATTGGTTTGTTTATATTGCATGTAGTGCAGTATTTATACATGTAGGTATGATGTTCAGATTGTTCTGCAAATTAAATGACAACCATGTACATTTTTAAAGACAAGCTTTGATAGATAAAGCATTTAGGCATCTTTTGCAGAATTGTATTCCCACTGCTGGTATAGTCAGGGATGTCTTTTTAATCCTACAAAGAAGCAGTATTCGCAAGATGGATCTGGGACTTACATCTACTCTATGTCATATATGGATATTATTAATATTTTCTTGGTGAGTTTACATAAATTATCTTATGAGCATGAATACCCCAAATCAAAAAGATTCGGAGGTAGCCTAGCATAGAGGCAATTTCTTTTCATAATTACTCTAAAGGGATGTTTGTTGCTTCATGGCTCGGGTCCCACGAGCTGTAGCCACTGTGTTGAACAACCAATGTATCCTACGGAGACTCTGATATATTAAGTTATTTAGTTCTGAATAAAGGGACTGATAAAATCTGAATATTTAGACTGTGTTTTCTATGTACAATTCAGTGTAAGTCAGATTTGTACATTTGTTCCAGCTTCATAATACAAGAATACAAGATGTGACTTAGAATATATCAACCAGTTAAGAACTGTACATTTTTGCCTTATCTTTCAAGCATTATCTTAATAACACCGAAGGGACAATTTATAGATTAATATTGTAAAGTATCAGTCAAATCATGACAAATGTGCTGTAGGGGACCCAATGGGGTTAATTTCCTTAAATGCAGTACGGCCAGGGGAAGGAAGGTTTCTCAAATTGGCCCAAGAATTTCGTGATAAGTTTATGTCCAAAAGTTATATAATGGGAGGGAGCACATGGCTCATCTTGTCTGGATGTGATGGGGAGCCTGGAGCAGAAAGCCCCAGTATTAAAGCTGGCCATAGATGTTGAGATTTTTAAAAGATCAGATCTTCTCAGAACTATCGTACGATCGTACGAATTTACCATCAACTAAAAAGACCAATTTGCCAGGAAAACAAAGGGGAGCTGCCTGCTTGGCCCTGCAAACATAGATAGATTGCACTGGGACTGACAAAGATTTTTTGACCTGGCCGATCAATTTCCTGACAGATGTCGGCGGAAAAATCATAAGATGTACGATCGTTCGAATCCCACTAACCGCATGATAATTTCGAAGGATTGGTCAGCTTCCCTAAAATCGGTCGTTCGGCAAGAAGAATCGTCGCATCTATTGGGAGCTTAAGTCAGTGTCCTAAGGAAACCCCAATCCCTTAGTGAAGTCAGGGAAAAGAGACCCTGTGAACAAGGTATATGTAGTAGATAGCAGTTTTTGCTATAGAACATTCATAGGAGGTGTGAGATAGACATGCCAGCTTAGAAAGAGCAGTTCCACCCAGGAGACTAATGAGGAGTTAGCATTCCAAGATAGCATCCACCACAAGCTAGTGTCACTCCATGAGAGTTGAGATTTTGTTGCTTATCTTTAAGGGTAGACATTATAGCATCCAGCTCAGCCTGTAGAAACCGAGCTGAGATTATTAAATATTCCTCATGTGAAGGAAAATTTGTTGATTTAGCACTGTACATGTTGAGCAAGTAAAGCAAATTACACCTCATACCTGTGCAGCTACAAGTTTAGTTTTTTTGGATCCACATCTTTAAGTACCCAGGAACACAAATCCATGGCTCTCACACACATGCACATTGAGCGGCATGCCTTGGACATTTTTTTCAACTTTCTCAGGCATAAAATCTTGGTTATTAATGTACTTTTGCAACAAAATCTGAGGTTTTATATTTTCTTTGTCATATTATAAAAGCCTTTTAAGAAAATTTTAATCTCCGAGTAGTTGCTTTGCCGCTGACCAGTCTGGCCTGATAAAATGAGAAAAAGACACATTTAAATATTATACGTATGATGAAACTGAATATTTTTGTCCAAACTTTCAGGACTAATGAGGGATCAACATAGAGATGATTTTGTAAAGGTTAACTGAATGAAGCCAAACTTTGAAAACAAAACTGGTTTATCTCAACGAAACACATGCAGAAACTGCACTAATCTATGAAAATGCAATTCTATTGGCTTGCAGTACAAGCTTTTGAACTTCACATCTCATAGGGAAACTATAAAGTACCCCAAAACATTGCAGGTCTTTTTACAGAACATCATAAAAATGGTTGTTCAAGGGAAAAGATATGAAAGGCAAACTTTAGTGATATGTTTATGCCAGTTTTGTAAGATTCTTTAACAGAATCTTATTAGTGATGGGTGAATTTATTCGGCAGGCGCAAATTTGTGGCGAATTTGCACGATTTGCCATCGGCGAACAAATTCGCAAAACGCAGAGAAAAAAACGCAGCGTTAAAAAAAATGTCACCGGCGTTAAAAAAAACCGGACGCTGGTGTAAAAAACGGACGTCCTCGTCAAATACCAGACGTCGGCACCGTTTATCAGAGCACAAGTCACATGACCAGGGGCAGCTGGGAAATTGACAAAATGTCTAGCCCCATGTCAGATTTCAAAATTGAATAAAAAAAAATCTGTTTGCTCTTTTGAGAAATGGATTTCAGTGCAGAATTCTGCTGGAGTAGCACTATAATTGATGTGTTTTGAAAAAAAACTTGTTTTCCGATGACAGGATCCCTTTAAGGATAATGAATCTTTCTGTAATTTGGATCTTCATACTTTAAGTCTACTAGAAAATCATGTAAACAAGATACTGTTTTATTATTACAGAGAAAAAAGTAATAATTTTTAAAAATTTGGATTATTTGGATAAAATTTCAGTCTATTGGAGGTTATTTGTTGGAGAAAATACTTTATTTGTAAGGGGCCGATTCACTAACTTCGAGTGAAGGATTCGAAGTAAAAAAACATCGAATTTTTAAGTGTTTTTTGGGCTACTTCGACCATCGAATGGGCTACTTCGACCTTCGACTACGACTTCGAATCGAAGGATTCGAACTAAAAATCATTCGACTATTCGACCATTCGATAGTCGAAGTACTGTCTCTTTAAAAAAAATTTCGACCCCCTAGTTCACCATCTAAAAGCTACCGA
The DNA here is from genome assembly GCF_017654675.1 of Xenopus laevis. Lineage (NCBI taxonomy): Eukaryota > Metazoa > Chordata > Amphibia > Anura > Pipidae > Xenopus > Xenopus laevis. The sequence continues at coordinate 88,116,246 of NC_054371.1, read as the reverse complement.
ACTCAATGTTAGCCTATGGGGAAGGTCCCCATAGGCTTTCCTAAGTTTTTTTGATCAAAGGATATTCCTTCGATTGTTGGATTAAAATCCTTCGAATCAAACGATTTGAAGGATTTAATAGTTCGATCAAAGGAATAATCCTTCGTTTGTTCGATCGTACTATCTGCGCTAAATCCTTCGACTTCGATATTCGAAGTCGAAGGATTTTAATTCCCAGTCGAATATCGAGGGTTAATTAACCCTCGATATTCGACCCCTTAGTGTTAAAAATATCTTTTCACATTTTGATATTACCGGTTCATATTTTTAACCAGGCATGTTTCCTTGTCATTCATCTATGCTGATTGGTGAGATTTGCTGCACATTTGTACCTACAGGGAGAGAGACTAAAGCTGCACAATAAAAAATAAATCAAGAACGGATAAAGGATCATGGCACTAGCGATGTGGCCCCCCTTTGACCAGCTCCGACAATAACGTTTTAAGCATGAAGTGGGATTGGGGGTGGCATTGGGGCTGCCTCAGACAGCAACAGCCACTCCCCTGACCATGAATTGTGGCACATATAATGTATTTCAAAAGGCAGACTAAACTGCATATTTAATAAATGTAAGATGGAAATTTAGCTTTTTCAGGCATTTAATATTATTTTAATATCATTTGTCACAAATATGTTCTTCTACCAACACAAAGCACAAATTTACTACAGGCATCTACTGCAAGCCTTCATTTGGCACTGGATCTGCTGAACAATTCAAACTTTGGTTGCAGGATATAATAGTTTTTATAATCTCAGACTTAGCAGTTTGATTGGAAAACCAGTGGTAAAATTCAAAAATGCTTTGATAAAAAGAAAGTAAATTAACAATGCTTCCTTGCTAATCATATACCTTCTCACTTGAATTATCTGCATTTTCATGATCTACTGATAATTTCTCCATTAACACATCAACTGATTTCTGCCTAAGTACTGGCTCCAAAGTTGACAGGTCAACTTTCATTTTATCGATAAGTACATTTGTTTCCAGAAGTTTGCTTAGTACATTCTTTACACGATCACGGGCCTTGAAAAAGACAATATTTCAGTGTAAATCATGTCTTGGTAAAAACATAATCTTAATTTTAACAATATTTGCTGTTGAGACAGGAATATGATACAAATTATATCAGTTATCTATTTGGTTGAAAATAAAGAACACACCCATCTTATAGATGTGTTGTAAACTTTTACATTTACTCCGTAAACAACAGAAAAAAAAGCTTATTTGCCAAGGCTACTGAAGTGAATTGAAAGCATAATTTTGGAGAGCAGAACTATATTGACAGGGCTAGTCTATCATGATGAAGGAATGACTGCTGTTATAAGCTCACAAATTCTACACTTTAAAGAGTGCTTTTCCATTTTTGCCTTTTTCTCCCAGTGGCTACTTCTCCCGACTCCTGTCCTGATTGAAAGGTGTCCAGTTATAACTGAGGTCATGAACAAACTGTTTTAATCTGTTCTGCACATGATGGTCAAAGAATCCAAAATAATTTATGGAGAGTGTTTTTACTTTAATATTTTAAAATAACTCAAAAATACCAAAACATTATGCACTGATTATAGTCATATTGTATCTATAGAAATAAAATATACATTTGAAGTATATGTGCCTTGTCAATGCAAATTATAGCCTCCTATTAAAGTGGACCTGTCACCCAGATAAAAAGCTGTATAATAAAAGTAATTTTCATATTAAACATGAAATCCTAATTATTTTTTTATTAAAGCATTCATAGCTGTTTTAAACTCATTTAAAATCTCAGCTGCCAATCAAATATTGCCTGTCCCTTTTCTATTCCTTAGGCATAGAGGTGGGGCAGACCATTACTTTGACTTTCCATTCAGCACTTACTAGATGTCACTGCACTCCCCACATTCCCCCTTTCTCTTTAACATTTAATTTTGAGATGATGCAAGGCTTTCCTTAATAGCAGTGCCCACAAAATGGCTCCTGCCTGCTTGCTATAATTATGAATTCCCAGACCGAAGGAAACAAGATTCAAATATTTATATAGTATAATGAAAGTTTCTTTTGCTTGACAAACCTGATAAAATAGGATTTGAAATAATCTTTTCAGGTGACAGGTCCCCTTTAAAGGAGGGTGCACCATACTGCATCGAAATAAATATATTTTCATACACAACATTCAGTAATATAATCCTATCAATATGACCCTCAGTAAGGTTTTTTTTTTCTCTGTTCTGTTACTTAATCCATCTTTTTATACATCTGCTTATTATTGGCTTATTTTATGGTTTTATCCATTTATTTCCCTTTCTCAGGTATGTGAAAGGGGTAATTTATGACAGAAAATGCAGTTGCAGTCAAACAAAAATAGATGCAGTCATCAGAAAACTGCCAGGTTATTCTGTATACATATGTAACCTTATCTATGTGGAAATAGTTTCCCCAGTATTTCGTCATTTTGGCAAGTATAAAACACACATTTGCCTGTTAATGGAAGAGGGATAGATGGGGGTGGAATTAATCTTGAGAACAAATAGTTGCCAGTGAACTGGAAATATAGAAGGCATTTTCTACATTAACAATACATAAGAGATGGAAGACAAATAAATAAGTGACATGCATAGCTGGAACTCTGAAAACAGAATCTGACTTTTTCTTTTAATCAAATTTGCTAAGCACCATATAATTATAATGGTTTCAGTCATAGAATACTAACCTTGGAAGTATTCATTAAACATGATTGAAACATGGGCTGATATAATTAACTCCCTTTCACTTCAGTACGACTATATTAGAGAACGTATGTAAATCCCTTTTTAACCTGGGAAAATATAGGCATCATATTCCTCCTTTAAACTAATAGATTTTCCTATTACAAAATGCATTTTACCTAGGTGATACAACTGATTAATCCACATTAAAATGTAATGGCATATCAAATGGCATATCAAAGATTTGTTACATTGTTATTGTTATTAACTTTGCTAAAGGTTCTGTTTCCCCCCAGCATAGACAGATAGAGATTAATTAACTCAAGGTATGAGGTAGGTGTAGTATAGCCTTATGACCTCTGCATAATATTTCTCTGCCATAGCAGTGATTCATATGGATCTCCACACACATTACCGAAAACTTTGCCTTCATCTCCTCACTTCCAAGGTCGATATTAGAGAAATATTTCTGTGAAACAGACAGTAGTGCTTCTTTGGGCCACTGCAAATAAAACAGTGGTACAAGTATTACAATGGAGTAATAATTTCTGCAGTAATAATTTATAAAGTCAGCTAATAGCTTGGTACAAACATCATTTTTATGTACATTTGAATCAAAACTCTTGATTTTCTATATAAAATCCTCAAAGAGTACCATATGGGTGTGTTGTATTGCCAGCTATTGTTAAATTACAACTCTCCACAGCACATTAACAGGTTGTCCTTGGAGCAGTGATACATACATACAGTACACAGAATTTAAATGAATAAAACATTTGGAAAGTGGCCTCTGTTTGCAGGGGATTATGTACTGTAAGTGCAACGGTACAATAGCATGATTTAAGTTACTTTTCAGTGCTTTTAGGGATGCATTAAAAATGAATGAATATACCATATACTGTATATACAATATTACTTTAAGAACATTTCACATGTGCTGTGTTAAATTACATGCCACACTGCATTCTAGGCTGTGACTTAGAAATACAGAGTTGAAATACTATTAATGAGAAAAACATACCGCTCAAAATATGCAAACAAATCTAAACAAACCTTTGACATGGTCACCCTGTTTGTGTGAATTTTGTCCCACAAAAACACTTTCTAATACTAAAACTAAAAAAAATACAAATTGCGTTTTACATATTACTGCCAGTGGTGTAACAATAGAGACAGCGGACCCCATAGTCACAGGGGTGACCAGACTGTGGGGTCTGCTATGCATAAATCTCCCCTCTGCAGTCTCTTTCTTATCCTTAATTTTCTCACACGCTCCTGAACGCCGCAGTGCATGCATCAGCCAGCAGAGGGAGAGTGTGAGGGAGGGGAAGCAGGGTTGTTGTGTGTGCCAGGTCCCTCCAAACATTTTTTCTAGTAACTCTAGGGTTCTTCTAGGGTTTTGATGTAAGTAAAATTCTTAAAAGGAAATAAGTCTACAACAGTTTCCATTTTATGGAATGAGCTATAGCTTTTCTTTAATTTGATTCCCTGCCTTTATGCCACAGGCATATTAACCCATTTTCCCATTCCATTCTGCACTTCCTAGATGTTACTGCACTCCTCACATTCCCCCTCTCTATTCACTGTCACTAGCATAGCCTGTGTATGGGAATGGAAATCAGATTCCCCATTCTTGCGCAAATGCAAGAATCTGGGATGATGCAATGCATTCCTTCATAACAGTGTTCATTAAATGGCTCCTGCCCACTTGATTGTGAATTTCAAGACTAAACAAGGAAACAAGATTTAAATAATTTATACAGTTTGTTTTGGAGAGTTCTGGAACTCTCTAATTTTTCAATCAATTAGTTGCCCGAACATGGATGGACAAAGATGAATAAAACTGCCACATAGTTTAGTGTATTTGTCTGCAAAGTTTTAGAAATTCTGTGAAAGAAGCCAGCCTGTAGTTAATATAAACCCCAGTCAATGACTTTCAAGCTATTGGGCATTGCATGTAAATGGAAAATGTTAGATTAAGACTATTATCTTATAGCAAAATAGGCTATATCTATCAAGGGGCCAATCTTTGATAGGATTGATTGAGCAAAATGGCAAATAACAAAATTGCCCTGCAATTTGAGATCTTTGGCCAAATGTTCAAATTGTTAAATAGTGTGCACACCAGGTTTTATGATGACCTAACTCATAAGCTAATTGATGGCACTGCTTTCAGAGTGTCTTTTCTGGCAACATCAAAAATGATTTTCAGGAAAGCCAAGAAATTGTACAAACCAGCACTGAATGTTGTAGATGTACTTACCTGCACAAACCAGTCAATGGTGCAGCAGTTTACAAGAGATGGAAACATACGACATCTTGCTCTAAATGCCTCTCCAACTGGACTCATACACAGTACTATGTGCAACTTCTGACGTACACGATAATATACTGAAATACCTAATGAGCATTAAAAAAAGACTGAAATTCCAAATTTTTATATTACCCATGCTAATCATACAAAAGTTTTTGCAGTGGTACAATGCATCCAGCTTCACATACGTACACCTAGGAGTATGTTACTGAAAGAGAAAGAAGCTATGTGAGAAGATACACAGAGGCATTTAATGGCTTAGTGAATTAGTTATTAAAACCTCATTAAACATTGTGCTGGTCTGTTACATGTTAAAAAAAATAATACAGTTTACTCTTTGCTGTCAGGCTCTCCTTCACTGTACACTTTCCATAAGATATTGATAAAAGGATATGTGGAAATAGTATCAATGTTTCTATACAGTTACATCAATAACATTATCATTTTGATTGAATTTTTAAAAATAGGTCATAACGTTTAGGAATTGTCCTCTTTGCAATGCATTGATACATTTTCTATTAGAATAAATGCAAATGTGTGTAGATATATAAATCTATGCACAAGAAATAAGTACATATTTCATTGATTAAAATTAGTAGTGAACTGTAAATATAAATACTTTGGATCATTTTGTATAAAGAATAAAACAATTTTAAAAAAAATAAAAAAAGGACAAGTGTTTTCCTAAAAATATACGGGGGTTATTTATCAAAGGTCAAATTTTAGAGTTTTTTATACCTCGAATGAACTTGAATGGGGTTAATAAACTCGAATCCCTCGAATTGGCCTAGTAAAACCCTCTGAAAAAAAATTAATGAAGGCTATTAACATCTTCAAATGGTTCAAGGACCTCTGCCATTGACTCCTACATGACCTTGACAGGTTTTAGATGTTTCCAGGGTTAGGTTACAGTACATCTCTAAAAATCCTAGGTTTTTTAAACCTGAAAAATAGAATTTTGTCCAAAAAAAACCTTGAAAATGCGAATTTTCATGGAAACACAACTCCAACCTTAAAGAATGCCATTATATATATATATATATATATATATATATATATATATATATATAGTTCAAAGCTGGTGCACCAGTCACTATATGTTAATGCCTGGGTGCTGGTTATAAACAGTAATCCATACGCAAAAAGAACCGCACACACAGGTCTTTTGAGTGAAAAACAAAAATAGTAGGCTTTATTACGACGTTTCGGCTCCTAAACTCGAGCTTCCTGATGACGGCTTGAGTTTAGGAGCCGAAACGTCGTAACAAAGCCTACTATTTTTGTTTTTCACTCAAAAGACCTGTGTGTGCGGTTCTTTTTGCGTATATATATATATATACATCATGGAGTATTTTGAACCGCAACTTCTTTTTATACCTATACTTGGTGGGGATCAGCCAATAGAAATCTTAGGCAGTGTTGACCTTTAGAGGGTAACCAGAACTTATTTTCCACATCAAATAATTAAAAAGTTATGAACTTGACATATATATGTAATTCTAGCCATAGGTAGAATTTTGTGTGTTGCGTTGCGGCATGATTTGCGAAAATAAGAGCGATACCAACAGGTTCCACCAAAAAGGGTAGTAAAAAACGGAAATGTCGATAACGCAGTCGATATATATATATATATATCACTCTTGTCCTATTAAAAGCTCTAAAAAAATTTTTACCGCCCTGGGGCAGGGTGGTGAGGCATGAGAAAGACCCTTTTACATGGTTTTTTTAACCTATATGTCTAAAAATATAAAAGTCTCAAGGGAAATTAGTATAGCATTAATTATGGAGTCAGGGAGCATTTTTTTCCTTCTGCAGCAGAAAAAAAAGCATCCTTGCCATGGATCAGCTGGAAGCTAAACAGATATTGTACTCTATTCAATTTACTGTGATAAATGTTCGATAATGTAAAGATGTGTTTACATCCGAAAAATAATTAAATTCACTGCGATATAAATTGAAAAGAATACTAGAAATGGTCAATTCTACAGAACTGCGTTATCGACATTTCCGTTTTTTACTACCCTTTTTGGTGGAACCTGTTGGTATCGCTCTTATTTTCGCAAATCATGCCGCAACGCAACACACAAAATTCTACCTATGGCTAGAATTACATATATATGTCAAGTTCATAACTTTTTAATTATTTGATGTGGAAAATAAGTTCTGGTTACCCTCTAAAGGTCAACACTGCCTAAGATTTCTATTGGCTGATCCCCACCAAGTATAGGTATAAAAAGAAGTTGCAGTTCAAAATACTCCATGATGCATGGCAAGAAGCCAAGAATTGAAGGGTTTTTATAGTCCATAGCCAAATTTAGTATTAACACTTGATTTGGGTCTTAAAAACAACATTGAAAATGAATGTAGCACATTCAACTTGCAAAGATGAAGAATTAACAGTCATGTGCAAACAACTGGGGATGATTAAATCTTTTACACTGTGAATTAGTGGGATCCATTGAAAGGGAAATGATTAAGAATGATTTGTGGTGACAATTGTTGAAAGGCCTATTTAGGATCTGTGTGAATATGTTTTAGTTAACATATAAGATGTTAATATTTTAAACACATCAATATCTTTTTAAAGGTTTGTCTGCAAAGGTTAAACATTATAGTGTTATTGGCAGCTGAATACAAATTGGAGTTTATGTCAGGCCTTTTCCAAGTCAACTAACAGTCTTCTGTTTCAAACACTAGATGGTGGCTAGGGTCCAAAACAAATAAACTGATGTAGTACTAGTCAAGTGTTATACACACACTTGTTTTATATTACTTATTAAAAAAAGACATGAATGGAAATGGAATAAATAAAAATAAGACAAATAGGTCATATATTTTTAATAAATATATCTGAAAAAACTTTTGTTAATGAAATATACATTGGCGTAGCTGTAAACGCCTTTAAAACACTAGTGTGATAAGGTGCATGTGTTAGAATAGAAGATGAAAAGAGGGTGAAAAGGCTTTACCTATAGGACAAAGAGCATTTCTGCCAGTTCAAGGTGGTGTAAGGGAAACCAGAAATAGCGCAAAAGACTTTGATATGTGGTTTCGGGTTGGATTGAATTGAGAAAAATAAGCATTCTGGGCACTTTCAATGGCCCGTTAGCTGGCAAAAACATAGGTAATGGTTAGGTTACTACATACTAGATGATATGCATGTGTATATAGTGGCATTCGCTAGTTTGGCAGCATAGAATAAAGTCACAGGGTAGTAAAGAAAAGTTTTCCTTCCACACGTAGATGTTTGCAGGGTTTGGCTAACCTGTGTGTCAGTAAAAAGGAAAACCATATTTTTATTCTCAACTCCAGCCATTTTGTAGAGTTTCCTTAGATCCTCATGAGAGGAGTCATAATTGTACCCACAACTAAGCTTGATCTGGAAGCATTTATAACCACATATATGAAGTGCTAGCCGGGTTAGAGATTGTTTTCCTGTGCCACCAACACCAACAAATAGGGCATTTCCGCTTTCCTGTCGGATCATCTGTGCAGTCCTGCAAATTGACATACGATTAAATATATGATTCGATAATTATTATAAACATAATTATACAATTAATTCTCCCACCTCCAATAGTTAAGCATCTCAAAGTGTGTCTTTCAGTGGCAACCATTTAATATCAGATTCTTGAAATATCTCCACATTTGCAAGACCTTTACAAAACCAGTTACCCTCATGGATAGGTCATATTTTTGCATTTAGGATGACTATCCTACTGCCCAAAGTTGTACTACTGTATTTTCTATCCCTATCCCTAACCTGGATATGGCACACTTACAGCACCAGATCATCAAATTTCTTTGGAACACTATGTACCCTGGATCTCTAAGGTGACTATGTTGGCACCTAAAATAAAGACTTGGAAAATATATTCAGGCAGCTCAATTGTTTTTTATTCCACTATCTGCCACTCCACCTCTAAAGTGGGTAACGTAAGAATTATCTATTTTAAATTAGCAGCTGTTTCCTGGATACAGTATGTAACCTAACATAAGGATTTATCCCCTAAGCTTTAAAACACAAAATGAATTGGATTATAGTTAACGTGAAACTCACTAGCATTTTAAACAGACAAGTACTATTTCAGAAAATATGGGACCAGTGGGTGCATTATATTGCTCTGTGTGACACAAGTCATGCTCTCCTTTCTAATTAATTGGCTTTATATGTGAACCTGTAGGTAATGCAGTGGTTGTCCTGTATGAGGACGGAATACAAACTGACCAAAGCTTTGGTATGACTATAACGGAAGGTTACTTAATGTTAACTTCCACAACTAGTCTGCAATACTTGCCCTGTACTACATTTGAGGTTAATCTTTGGACCTAGATGGGGCTCAATATTGAGTTACAAATGTGTCCAATGAGAATCATCCCTACTAGTGCTATGCCAGACATCTCAATGTTATCCAACAAGCTGAGTTGTACACTGGTTGAACATTTGGGTGGAATAACTCTGCTGATGGTTTATATTACCTTTAAAAAAAATGCATCTAGAAATTAGACAAAAGGGGTTTTGAGTGATCTTAACACTACCAAAACAATTTTCACAAGTAATATTTATTCACTTTTCCTTACCGTGTTGGAAAATAAATATGTTGAAAACAATTAAATAATCTGTTGAATTCATATTATATTCAGGTTATGCTTAACTTACTAGCCATTTCTGATAACATTTCATGGAAATACTGCTTGTCTTCATTATTAATTAGACGATCATGAAAAATTATTTGGCACTCATGGCAAAATAATCTAAAAAATCTGTGTCTGGTCTCGCATTGATCCTGGATCTCACTGAAGTATACCTAATAAAACAATGATTACCGTAGGTATATCTAAATATAACATTTTACTCAGCAAGAAACACTCTGCAACACATGGATTGTACTCTAACTTGCTTAGTATATTTTAAGCCATTGCTGTGCAACTGGCAGAGCACCCTCTTGTGTGGCCCCCACCCCAAACCATTTGGTTTTTTGGTGTGCTACCACCATTAATGTGCAAAGGTCTTAAAAGTTCTTGTGGTAATATGGTGAGGATTAAAAACAGGGAGTGGTCAACACTAGCTTCCATTATCGGCCCTCCACCATGTGGACCAGAAAAATTCTGGTCCTCGGTACACAGAAGTTGGACAGCACTGGTTTTAAGCCATACTGTACTAACCTGGCTTTAAGAAAAGAGTACAGAACCTCTCCTGGTTGACCACTTGTTTTTATCAGAGGGGGCCTAAATTAGGGTTACCAGGGACAATCCAGCTAGAAGTGTTTCGCTGATTGCAATTCAATATAAGTACAATCAATGCAGACAGGAAACATGAATTTATTAGAGGTGAATTTTTAAGTGACAAATTGAAGGGGTAATTTATTAACAGACGTGTTTTTTTGTTTCCTCAAATCCCATAGGAATAAATAGAAAGTGTGTGTTTGTCTGTATTGAGCTCTAATCACACAATATACCCACAAAGCCTTTTCAGTTTTGGTAGTTACTATATCTTTAAAGGAAACAATTTTACATTGAACACAATTTGACAAGTCACGTAAATGAAATACATAGTGGGATTTTGCTGGAGTTGGGTGAAGATAAACGCTCATTCTGTGGTAAATTTCCACTGCTGCATCTACTATATTTGTTGCAGTCTGCTTGACGGCTTGAGGTAAATCTGCCAGAAATCCATTAAGGATTGACTAGAGAAAGCAAACAATAAATACATGAACAGATAAATTGAAAAAAGTTTTGAATATGAAAAATATTTTTAGTATGTGAAAATCAGAATGAATGTTAAGGCATGATATGCCTTTTATAAATACGAATTAACATACATATATTTAAACATATGATGCAGTAGATAGTTTATCATTAATTTTAAAGTGCACTAATCTATCTTATTTTTTATAAAAAACAATTAATTGTATATTGGGAATCACTGCTAAACTTTGGTAAATGATTGTCTTTAATTCATTTAAGTTATTAATTTCTAATTTATTGCACTGCACTTTATTCATTAGGATTAAATAAATCACAGATTTATTTTGCACAAGTAAATAGAGGATAATTGAGAGAAATCGGCTGAATAAGTATCCGGTGCTAAGTGGTATTTTGATATAAGGGGGGTTCTTTTTTTCTAAAGTTGTTTTAAGTAATTTATGTACTGACATGTGTCAGACCCCAAATGTAATCAAAGGATTTGAATTTTAATTGGTTGGACCAGGGTTATTACCAAAACGTAATTTCACATTGAATAATCTGTCAATGATTTTTCAATTGTTTGTAAACATAATTGCAAATGAATGCAGTATTTTCTGATGCTTGGCCGCTAACTATAACAAAAAATTTTTACTTACCTGACTGTGGCCTAAATAAAAATGATAACAATTAGACAAATACATTGTGGATAAAGAAAAGGCCACAGCTTTTATTAAATTGATATAACAAATACAAAACACGTTATGCCTACTGTTGCCATAGCAACAGGCACGAATAACACAAACAAAAACAGGAGTCTCCAGCTGTTCGAATCCAAGCCGTGGGCTACGGATTCTCTCAGCTTTAACTCACCAATTTAAATGCATATTTTTCTGACGTTACATACAATCCTCCACCGAAAATCCAGCTAAACCTAGCTGGATTTACGCCCCAGCACTGCCAGAGCCTTTTCAATTCCAGTTTGTAAGTCCATGTTCAATATATCCAGACCTATTGGGTTCAAATGTACCCCATCTTTTCGTAACAAACATTTGTTATCATTTTCAAGTTCCCTGTACCTGACAGAAATACCTCCTATGCGTTCTACAAATTTTGAAACAGAAACATTACGTTTTTTTCTGCATTTTTCTATGGCTTTGGGTTTCTCTCCTGTTTGTTCTGGCTACTACTTCTGACCAAACTACAACTAAACCACTGATGCGAGCGCAACTCCTGTTTTATATTGTTGATAAGGTCTACATTTTTTATCAAACCAATGTCATTGCCACCTGTGTGAATAACTAAAATTTTGGGACCTGGTCCCATTCCCCTTAACTGTAATACTTCTGGTAGAATTTGATCCCAATGTAGGCCTAGTATACCTCTCCAACAAATTCTGACTTCCTTTTCTGAAAGACCCAGCTGTCTAGTATATGTTCTTGCTGCTATTCTTGAATGTGTACCAAAGGAAGCTGTGGGTATAGAGAGTGCCTTTAAACAAGATCTGAATATGTACAAAAACTGATAACGTGAAACATAACTGCCATCTTTATGTATAAGTAGTGGGCCCTGAATGTTTTCATTGACATTATTGGACAACAGCTACCATCAATTGCTGACAACACAATAGTTTTGCCCCTTTAAGATTTATCAGTTTTGGAAAAATGAATATTTATCGATATTAATTGGTTTGTTAGCTTTATGTTATGTGTACTTAAACCCCCTGCTTTTGATTTGGAGGGTGACACTAAGTGGCAGATTTATCAAGAGTCGAATTTCGAGGGTTAAAAAACCCTCAAATTCAGCCCTCGAAGTAAAATCCTTCGAATTCGAACATCGAATTAGAAGGATTTTAGCGCAAAAGGTTCGATCGAACGATTGAATAAAAATCGTTCGGTCGAACAATAAAATCCTTCGAATCGAACGATTCAAATGATTTTAAGCGATCAATCGAAGGATTTTTATTCGACCAAAAAAAACTTAGAAAAGTGCTGTGGAAGGTCCCCATAGGCTAACATTTGACTTTGGTAGCTTTAATTTGACGAAGTATGACGTCGAAGTTGTTTTTAAAGTGACAGTACTTCGATTATTGAATTGTCAAATAGTCAAACGATTTTTAATTCGAATCATTTAAATCATTCGATTCGATCGAATTTGACCTATTCGATGGTCGAAGTACCCAAAAAATTACTTCGAAATTCGAATATTTTTTGTTTCAAACTATTCACTCGAGCTTAGTAAATCTGCCCCTAACTCTCCAATTCTGAAGGCCCCAAAAAAGGCTAATGAAAATGCTGTTTTGAACAATACTGCTTCGTAATGGTCTTTACAAATATGTGGAAGTACTAATAATAAATCCCTTAGGATTTGAAAAGATACTGGTGTTCTTCTGTCAGGAACTGCAGTTTTTTGTTTCCACCCTTTTACTATTTTCTTTATCAAAAATTCCTTTGTAATGTCTTTCCAATTAAAAATTTTGAACAAAAAATAGAGCGCTGCCATGTTCCTTTGTACTGTAGAGCCACAGATGTTTCCTTCAATTTCAGTAGAATGTAGCTAATAAACGGCTCTGGTGGTCTTTTAACCCCTTTTCTCCATCTCTTTTAACAATCCACTTCGCCCATACTCTGCTATAGGCTTTTAAAGTGTTTGGTGACAATGAGTTAGCCATTAGCTCAATTAATTGTCCAAAACGATTTTCCACAAGTTATTGGCAAGCCTTTCTCTTCTGCACTCGGGGCCAGCTGTCGAAATTTGTCTAACTTTAACCGAGAAAGGGAGTCAGCTATATTATTATCCACTCCTGGTACATGCTTTGCTTGGAAACAAATATTAAATCTAACGCAAATACATAGGGGCCGATTCATCAATAGTCGAATATCGAGGGTTAATTAACCCTCGATATTCGACTGGGAACTAAAATCGTTCGACTTCGAATATCGAAGTCGAACGATTTAGCGCTAATCCTACGTTCGATCGATCGAAGGATTTTTCGTTCGATCGAACGATTAAATCTTTCGAATCGAACGATTCGAACGATTTTAATCCAACGATCGAAGGAAAATCCTTCGATCAAAAAAAGGTTAGCAAGCCTATGGGGACCTTCCCCATAGGCTAACATTGACTTCGGTAGCTTTTAGCTGCCGAAGTAGGGGGTCGAAGTTTTTTTTAAAGGGCAAGTACTTCGACTATCGAATGGTCGAATAGTCGAACGATTTTTCGTTCGATTCGTTCGATTTCGTTCGAATTCGAACGAATTTAACCAATTCGATGGTCGAAGTACCAAAAAAATACTTCGAAATTCGAAGTATTTTTCATTCGAATCCTTCACTCGAGCTTAGTGAATCAGCCCCTAAGTGTCCAATTAATGATTGCAACTGTTTTAAAGTAACCTTTGTTGCAACTGTAGCTCTGCTCACTGATAGAGACAATGTTTCAAGTATTTCTTGTGGTAAACGGAAAACCAGATCTTTTAAGTCTATCTCTATTCCCAGGAAAATTAACTTGGTAGATGGGCCCTCGACACTTTTTGGGGTACCGATAGCAAATGTAATGTTTTGTCAAAAAACTTGTAAAAGTTGTGAGCAAATAAATTATTCTGCTGGTCCTATAAACAAAAAATCATCTAAATAATGTAACATAAAATCACAATTAGCTTTTTGTTTTGTTGTCCATTCTAAGAATGTGCTGAACACTACAAGATATGGCACATCCCATGGGAAGGCACATATCTACAAAATATTTTCCTTCAAAATAACATCCCAATAAGTGATAGCTCTCAGGATGTATGGACAACAAACGGAAAGCAGATTCAATATCAGATTTGGCCATTAATACTTCTCTGCCTGCATTTCTTATTAGCGCTAAAGCTTTGTCAAATGATGCATATTGTACATTTGATTCCTCCTTATCAATTCCATCATTAACGGATTCCCCCTTTGGGTAAGATAAGTCGTGAATAAGTCTGTATTTCCCTGATTCCTTTTTTGGAACTATACCCAAAGGGGAAATTCCCAAATTATGGACAGGAGGGGAATCAAATAGACCGGCCATCCTGTCTAAACAAATCTCTTTGTTTAATTTTTCCCTTACTATGTCACCGATTTTAGGTTCTCAGACAATGTTGGTAGATTACTGGGTACAAAAGGTATCCAAAATCCATCATAAAAACTTCTCTCTCTCTATAATTAATGCTTCACGCTCATTGGGGTACATTCTTAACCATGGTAACATCCTTTCCTTTTTCACTGGTGTCATCGGTTTTGGCAGGTGTGGTTCCTTGTTTCTGAGAAGCCAATTTTGCTTTTTTGAAGCAACAAACAACTGGGTGTGATCCTTCGCAGAAGGTGCGTTCATGCCTGTATCTGCAATTGCTATACCATCTGCAATGGCTTTCATTGTACATCCAACAGACTCCTTTTCTAGAAATTACGGCCGATGTCCCACTTGCTGAGACACCGGCCCCATTCTGAAAGTTATGATGCTGGCCATAACTTGGTCTGTTAGGTGTCATCAGTAAAAGCCATAGGATCATATCCTGACAATCCCACCTCATCTGGGCCCTTGCCGATATTCTGCGTCTAAATTGTTCGTCATATTTCAGCCAGCATATACCATTTGTTTTGTAAGCACCCCAAAGCATTTCTAAATAACAAAATAAAGAAGCACCTTTTTCAGGAAATTTTTCACACAACGCACTTGTGTATGTACTAAAACCATGTATCCAATTATTAATGGTGCGTGGCATTTGTTTTAGTTTTTCTTCATTGTCCCCCGCTCTCCTCATGGGTTTATCAAAAGAATCTTTATCAGGGTGGAGCAGGGTGAAAACATCAACAAATTGGCCAGCCCAAATTTTTTCTTTTAAACTACTATCGTGGTGAAGCCCCAGAGGAGCAGCCTCAGTACTAAAGTTAGCTCTGCCTTCATTATCATCAATTTCTATAGGCAAATTGTGAGACAAATTGTAATTGGAGAAATTTGGTATAACTGGCCTACTGAGTGGAGGACCTTCACTGCTAACCTTTCAGATACTAAGTTTAACATTCTAAGTATTTCAGCATTTGAATTATAAACCTGGGGAGTTGCACCCCCCCATGCCCCTGCAGCATTATACTCACCCTTACTCCCAGAGGGTTCTGGCTGCATTGGTACAGAATAAGAGTTGTGCGTTGGTGAATTTGCTCCTGGCTGTTGCTGTGGTTGACTCCGGTTGCTTTTGGCTTCTAGCAAGTGAAGTACTTTTCTCCTGCGACCGTTGAGTGCGCAGCTCCTTTTCCTCAGCCGTCTTCTTTCCCCCTTCTGCTGACAGCTGCACTGTTCCTCTCTCATGCTCTACATTACGAGATATGCATCGTCTTTGTCTTTTTTGTGAAACTGTTGCTGCTGTGCTGTTTAAATTGTGGCTGGCACCCCTGCTTGGCGATTCCTGCCGACCTCTGCGGGTATATCTACCGTTTCCTGCAGCTCCCACTGGGCTGGGGCTCAAACGCTCCGGAGGCTGCAACCTTCTACCCCTTTGTGCAATGGTTTCCGAAGTCCCTTGCTTACTGCCGGTATCCTTTGTGGTGTCCGAGTCTATGAGCAGTTGTGACAGCCATTCTCTTCCATTGACTGCTATTGCATCCTTTACTTGTGGCAGTAAGCTGTCCATTTCCATTGTTGGCACTCCATTAAAATAGCTAATGGTATCGGGAGCTGTAAAAAGGTAGGTGCTCTCACCTACTTGCCTTGCACTCTGAGAGGACACTCGGTTTTTCCCGCTCTGGTTTCAAAATACAGCTCTCTCACAGCCCACCAATCAGATTAAACCTACACACCTGTTGGTCTCATCGGCCATGGCTCATCAGCTGCACACCTGCTGCCGCTGATGGCAATCTTTCTGTTGTACTGTTTCAAAAGTCAGACCTACCAGGCAAAGGATAAAATCGGACAGACAGCTATTACTTTCAATACCAATTATATTCACAAATAACTTTAAATTAATTGGAAATGTATGTAGCACAGCACAGAGCTTTGTGTTTCATTTACAAATAATGCATAATGGAACCAAAGATTCTTAAGAAAAAGGTTTAAGCCTTATCTTAGCGAATGCAAAAAGTGTAATGGTTAAAGCATTTGCAATCATCTAATAGCTCCAGCAACAAAATGTTTATTTTCCATCTGTCAGCTTTTAAAGGATAACATAAATATTAACAATAAGCAATTCAAGAGTGACCATCTGGTTCCAGGTAGACAGAGATAGGATAGGAAGAGACAATTAAGGCATTATAGCTTACTTTTCAGTGAGCTGGAAACAGTGAAACTGACAGGTCTGGATTGCTGCATACAAGTAGATGTTCACATTAGTGAGCAATCATTAATTCTATTTTTCTATCTTTACTCTAATTTAATAAGATTCTTTTCTTTGTTATACGTAATTTTATTTTGTAGTGATTCCAGAAAAAAGTTGATGTCAAGTCAGAAAGCAAAATTTTAAATTAACGTTTTTTCTACCGCTGCTGTTAAAAAATGTACGGCTGCTAAATACTGAAAAGATTTTGTAATTTGGGAAAAAATAAATAACTAAAAACTGACAGATCTTACAGTGCATAATTCTGATATCAGTTGTATTCCTTCCAAAGCACTGACCTGAAACATCTGTTTAAGGCTGTGCTTTGAGGGTGTTGGCAGGCATAACATGCTGAAGTGTCTTATAAATCGTGGAGTTACCGGATTGCGACCACAGCCTGGAGGAGCACAAGCAGCTGCAATTGTTACATCCTGGGGGGGACAGAAACATCAAGCACAACTTGGTTAAACACAACAATTGCATATTAAGGTTCACTGCCAAAACTAGCTACTAATGCAGCTGTTTCAAATTAAATAAATTCCCAACCAAAATTCAAGATAAACAGATATTATTATCAAGCTTTTAGGAAACAAGGATGCATATTAATAGGCTACATTTTATTGGTGTTTAGAGTCAGGACTGTAACTATATAGAAGTCTCTGGTCACTGCACTAAAGCGCAGGTACAAATGCCCATGTGCAAGAGTCCTAAAATGCACTGTCCCAAAAAATAATGCAGAGTTCCTCTTTGTATAAATTACATAGCTGTTACTTTTTTTTAAAGTCCACTTAATCAATGGAAACAAAATGCCACTGACAGAAACTGGCATAGATAGAACAATTATGTAAACTGAAGGGATTCTGTCAGAGATTTTTTATGATGTAGTTTCTATTTCTAAATAACACTGTTTTCATTACAAGTAATTAACTCTACTGTATAAAATTTTATTACTGAACCAACAAGTACATTTTTCTTCTACTCAATGGAACTGGAGTTGGATGTCAGGTAGTTGCTATCTGGTTACATTCCCATTGTTCCATTAATTGGGTGCTTGGAAGGGAGGGTTGATATGACTCCAATTTATTGTGCAACAGTAAAGAATGACAGAAGTTTATCAGAGCACACGTCACATGACTGGGGCACCTTTTAAACTGGCAACATTTCTAGGCCCATGTCAAATTTCAAAATATTAAATCTGTTAAAAAAAAGATTACAGTGCAGAGGTCTGCTGGAGCAGCACTATTAACTGAAGCATTTTGAAAAAAACATGTTTTTGAGATTAGCATACATTGACCTTGGGATCAACTCAAATTCAACTATTAGCCACCGAAAACCTGCTGAGTTCATGTAGTCAATGGCAGAGGTCCAGCAACCCATTTGAAGGTGTTAATTGCCTTCCTGACATTCAAGGTTTTTTTTCTGAGAAAAAACTCAATTCGAGTTTAGTCGAATTCTATTCGAATTTGATTCGAGTTTTTGGGTCAGTAATATTCGTTCGAGTTTTAGATGTTTGAGTTTTTTCTTAAATAAGATACTATTTGAATTTTAAAGTCTTTGCAAGTTCATTCGAGGTAAAAAAAAAACTTTGGTAAATCAACCCCTATATGTACTCTCAGCTAATTATGCACCACAATTACTGGTTTCATATCATAACTGCAGCCACCAGATTTAAACTATATAGTGAGCATTATCTTAAAATGAATTGGATTTCAACATTGTAGAAGCTGTGAAACTTTACCTGTATTTCTTTTCAAAACATTCTTTCTCTATCATAAAATCCTCTAAAATCTTGAAACTGACGAAGCAGCTCAATGGGGGTTTTGAAGCATATCGATCTTATTTCGTCATATTTAAATCATCAACAAATATGATAACTCATTTGTTGCCTGGAGCACCTGCATAACACACCACAAACAATACTATGAGTATGTTCTCTTAGTATGAAATAAAAAAAATCTTGAAACAAGAAAACATTTAGGGGGTTATTTATCAAAGTCCGAATTTTTCTAAATATTTTCTGAAAAAAACTCTTTTGGGCTTATTTAATAAAACACTTTCCGGGAAAAAAATTTTGCGAGGAAAAAAAAAAAAAATTGTGAAAAACCCAATTTTCACAATTTTTTTGGATCTTTCATCTGATTTTCACGATTTTTTTGGATTTTTCACCGGAAAACTAAGAATTTTGCCCGAAAACTTCAGGGTATTGCCAGCACACATCAAAAAATCATTGGGACTTCTCCCATTGACTTATATGCAACCTCGACAGGTCTGAGATGCCAGATTTTCAGATTCTGGCTTTTCCATCCTCAGGGTTTAATAAATTCCGAAAAATTTGTGATTTTTTTTAAAAGTCCGATTTTATTTAAAAAAAAATTTGTGATTTTTGCATTCGAGTTTAGTAAATAACCCCCTAAGTAAATGTGATAAAAAAACTGCTGGAAACCCTTAAGTTAAGACATTTCCCACAGTATTGTTATACTTCTGTGGTTCTATTTCTTTACATGCTATTCAGAGAAAATACAGGCATGGTGGAAGTTTGAGTTTTGGCTACAGGATTACTATGTTGTTTAAATGGCACATGTAATCAAAACCAGCAGTGCATATTTATCATTTGTAATTATTTATAATTTGTAATTTGTAAAATTGAAAGTTTCTTAAAATTACATTAGCTTTCATTTGAACTATTTATTCATCCATGTATTAGTTTGTTTATTTTGCAACTCATTTAAACACAGAGGGCCCAGGGTGTATGGCAATATGTCAGGTGACTACCTAAACAAGCAGAGACTAGAAAATGATTCTGCATGTTAACATCTGATACTTGTCATCAGCATTCTGTTTGTTGCTACTAAAAATGTACCCCCGAAGCTAAACATGTTTTTGAAATACTCAATTCAACAGACCAAATATAATGATGGTCAGACAGGCTAAAAAAAACCACTATTATATATCTAAAAGCTGAACATGCATGCAATCAGATGGTTAGTCAATTATTGTCAGGATTAGGGCCCTAGACTGAACTGATTAAACTACAACTCAAGTTCTTGTCGATTAATGACCCCCATCAGAGCACAGTGTATAAATAATCAGAAGTCAAAAAGATCAGACAGTATGTTGTTATTATAACTTGAAGTGGTGTATTCAGCTGCATGAATTCTTATGATACCAGTCAACTCTTCTTTGCTATTATAATTAGTAAAAACATGTGAAAATTCCCTTATTGTACTATCCTTGGAAAAGTACAATGGAAATAAAAATGGAAATCTCAAGATTTCACTTTTCATTTACTGGATTCAAAGCTACGGTATCATTTTGGCATGTATCACCTAGCATTGACAGTTGTGTTGTGTCTGTATATGTCCCTGAAGCTAAACAAATGGCAGTATGTATACTTTTATTAATAAAATGAATGGAATTCAATATATAATGTCCCAGAATTACTTTTTTGTGAAAAATATTTACATGTTGCCACAGAGGATTGTATCTCCTTGCATTTTCAGTTTTTATTATAAGCTCTAGCAAGTAATTTAAAATATATGTTTTAGTGCCATCTTGTGGAAAAATAGGTCATAATGTATTTAATGACCCAAAATTTGGAAATCTGTTTCTAGTTTTCAAGTTGATTTTTTTGGTCAAAACTCAAATTTTCGGGTTAAAAAAAACCAAAATTTTTTTTGAAAAAACTAAGATTTTTCGAGATTTATTATACCCCGACCCTGGAAATAGCTTGAATGCAAAAATAAACCATCTAAAATCGGTTGAGGTCATGGAGGAATCAATGGCAGATGTTAATAGCCTTCATGATTTGAGGGGTTTTTTCGGCGATAACTCAATTCGCAGAAGTGTTTTCCATTCGAGTTTTTTCTTAAATAAGATACCAATCAAGTTGTGAGTTCATTCAAGTTCATCTGAGGTATAAAAAACTCTTGACCTTTGATAAATAACCCCTTAAATACACACAAATTCTTTAACACAGGTTAAAGAAAAAAAATTACAGACAAAAAAATTATTTCTCTTGCATACTGAGATTTTAAGATATCTATCAATTTTTTTTGCTTCTTCTCACCAATAATTTTTAACAAACAAATCCAGGAATCAAAAGCTTCTGAGACCCAATGAAATTAATGGGTACATTTGTGCATTAGTATGAAAATGCTCAATTCGCAACAGTTGTTAAGAATCATCAAGTTCTCTCACCAAGTCAATTGTATCCATGAACAATGAGTGTCTTTATTTATTATAAGTGCAATGCTCCGAAACAAAATTACAATACAACTGGAATTTTGATAATTCTGTTTCATAATTATCTACCTCACAAATAGAAAAATACTTGTATATGGCGTCATATACAATATTCATCATAAGTAAATGTAAAAATTCTTTAGATGCAAAATCTTAGCTATGAGGAAAGACTGGACAAGTTGGGTATGTTCACGCTGGAGAAGAGGCGCTTAAGTGGTGATATGATAACTATATATAAATATATAAGGGGATCATATAATAAACTCTCTAATGATTTATTTACCAGTAGGTCTTTCCAGCTGACATGAGGTCACCCATTCCAATTAGAAGAAAGGAGGTCCGGGCTAAATATTGGTAAGGGTTTTTTTTACAGTGAGAGCTGATGTGGAATTCTCTCCCTGAATCAGTTGTACAGGCTGATACGTTAAATAGCTTTAAAAAGTGGTCAGGTGGATTGGAGGCTTCAAATGTGGGTTTTTGCTTTCCTCAGGATCAACTAGTTCAACTAGATCAATAGTTTTTAAAATGCCATGTGCACCAATCACCAGTACTCCAGATCCGATGCTGAAAATTTCCACATGTACACAAAGGAAAGGGAGGGGATGGGGTTGATGAGTGACAGTAGGCCCAGGGGCACCTGCATTATAAATACAGCCCTGGCAGTTCATACTGTGCTACATACAGTGACACAATGCTGGTGCCCCTCCAGCAGTTTGCATTAGGTGTGAACAGTGTGGGCACTTTCAGTCTGAGATGTGAACAGTAAAGGGCTTTAGGGGGGTGAACAATAGAGGGGTTACAAGTGTAATCTGTGGCCAGTTAATCTGAGTACTGATACATTTTAAAGCTTGCACCTGATAAGCAGGTTTTAAATGATGTATTATGGATAAAAAAGTGTTGGAATAGAAATAATGTTTCTCGTGCTAGGGGTGATGTTACCAGTTCAGATACACAGCAGCCCTAATGCAGTAAAGGTCCATGTTTCCTTGTGAAGCTCCATATGTCTTATCTTGACCAGCCTTTTCCTTGGTGCCACCCGAGCTCCACATTCTCCACTTGTACAGGGCCGCTGGTGCTTTCTGGGAAACGTGTCAATCATGTGCATGAAGGCTTATGTCATGAGTGGGGAGAGGGTCAGAGACTACTTTCTAGTCTTAAAATATAATAACATGTATTGATTATGTTTACTGAAACTCCGTTTCTGCATTCCAGGTATTTCAGAGCTTGGAGGACCATCACCTGGAGGTAGTATCCTTCTTTCATGATAATAGTTTTCATGGACTAATTGCTCATGAGTAAACCCTCTGTAACATCCCTTCATACGACAGCTCCCATGCCCTCAAACTTAGTTGGAATGGGAAGAATTTGACCATCAATCAGTTTCTAATGCAGGAAGTTGCCAAGCAGTTTGGCCTAAAAGATGAGCCACTTTCCAATTTTTGCAGCTCTCTTAGGTAAGTAGATGAAGTAGCAGCAGTGTGAAGAACATGTCAGGTAGTGCCCTAGACCACAAGCTTCCAATTTAAGTCAATGGGAAATTGCAACAAATTCTTCAGCCTTTTGATTAGCCTAAAGAATGAAATATATCCTATACACATACTAGCCTCTTTTAATGGAACAGTCATTGATGTGTACCCTCTTTATGGACCCAGCATGAGTGATTTCAGTGGTATGAACATACACCAAACCACTCCAAATTGCCACTCCCACCCAATTTATTTCTGTAGAAATTGCTTGTGCCTGTAAATACATTATTGCATTAGCTAGCACTTGCAAGCTGTTCCCATAAGAATGAATTGACAAACATTTTGCTCAACAAAACCTTTGGTGTTCCATTACACTTATAGGAGGGAAAAGATATCATGTTATCTCACGTTCTCCACAAAGTGCACACATACATTCACTTTATCCTTTCCCTTCAGTTTTCTTAGTCTATAATTTGCCTTCATCTGCCTTGTGCAGCTAAGTTTTAACCATATCCTGTCCTGTGTAGTAACCCTTTCCCCAATAACTTCTCCCCACTTATTGAAATACATTTTGCATATAAATGTAGCTGCAGCCAACAAGTGTTTACCAGCCCTGTCAAGTCTCTATAGTAATGACACTGGGATGACAGAACTTATCTTTAAAGGAACAGTAACACCAACATTTTTTAACACTTAATTCATCCTCAAATAGCTATATAAATAGCTTTTTTTAAATCTTGAGCTTGAATCTGACTTCCAAAGTGCTCCATAGCAGAAAGTGACGGCAGCTTGAATTCCTCTGCTATGCTGAGCTGAAAGGAATTGTTCAGTATAAAAATAAAAACTGGGTAAATAGATAGGCTGTGCAAAAAAACATGTTTCTAATATGGTTAGTTAGCCAAAAATGTAATGTATAAAAACTGGAGTGACTGCCTGTTTAACAGAACAGAAAACGATCTCCTGCTTTGAAGCTCACTTGGTTTCCACTGATTGGGTTTCTTATAAAACAAGAACATGAGTAGATTTCACTTTCATTCTTCTTTAACTTTTTAGTGTTTCTTATTTGTTCCATTCTCACCCCACCTACCCCATCTATATGTTACCCCTCCCAAATGTGACCAATACCCAGAATAAAGACACACGCAAAGCAACTTGATGTTAAATCTGTGTAAGTCACAGTTTTATTGATAATAATTAGATAAACTGCACTATTTTATCCAGAGGAAGGCAAAAAAACCTCTGGTAAGCTTGGGACAATCTGCTACCTAGAGGGAAAAATTCCTTCCTGACCCCTTAACGGCGATCGGATTTGCTCCCAAGATCAATGCGCCAATTTAAATCAAAGGAAGCAGGGTGAGGGAAACAGAAGGGAATATGGCAGCATACACATGAGAGCCTTTAAGCTATAAGGTGAACACTACATTCCATTCTATTAGACCCCAGGCAGCCTGTAGACCCGGCTTCTGCAGTCTGAGGGATGGAGTGGACAGGAATGCAGGGTCTACCGAGTGGCTTAAAGGTGCTCCTGTCTATGGAACCATATTTAAGGGGAAAGTAGGGACATTTGCGATGGAGGGAATGGAAATAGAAGGTAATATGGCAGCATACACACGAGCACCTTTAAGCTACAAGGTGAACACTGCATTCCTCTCCATTCCATTGGAACCCAGGCAGCCTGCAGAACCTAGCTTCATCAGTCTTGAGGGATGGATTGGAAAGGAATGCAGGGTCTACGGAGTGTCTTAAGGGTGCTCTTGTCTATGAAACCATATTTTAGGTGTAAGGGGGGCAGCGCTGGTGAAATTATGGTGGAGGGAATTGAAACAGAGGGAAATATGGCTACATATACATGAGAGCGCCTTTAAGCTGCTAGGTGAACACTGCATTCCTCTCCATTCCATTGGACCCCAGGCAGCCTGCAGACCCGGCTTCTGCAGTCTGAGGGTTGGAGTGAAAGGGAATGCAAGGTCTGCTGAGTGGCTTGATGGTGCTCTTGTCTATGGAACCATATGTTAGGTGTAAGTGTGGCACTGCTGGTGGAATTACAGTAGAAATAATTGGGGAAATAAGGGACACTGTGGTTGGAATTGTGGTGGAGGGAACTAAAATAGAAGGGAATATGGCTGCATAAACATGAGCACCATTAAGCTACAAAGTGAACCCTGCATTCCTCGTCATTCCATTGGACCCCGGGCAGCCTGCAGACCAGGCTTCTGCAGTTTGAGGGATGGATTGAAAAGGAATGCAGGGTCTACCAAGTGACCTAAGGGTGCTCTATTTTAGGTGTAAGGGGTGAGCACCACTGGTGGAATCATGGTGTATTGTAATGGAGGCACAGCTGGTGGAATTGAGAATGGCTCACTCACCTCTGTGTCATGAAGATCACCTACACAGAGGTGCATCGATAACTGGTACCGTGTAAACTGCAACTATGCTGGTGGCTGGTGGGCTCTCTGCAAAACAAACAAAATAACGTTAAACTTGTACCCAAGGGTTTTACCTTAGCAAGTGATATCTCTGTAGAAATTCTATAACATTTTGTGGGATTTAATCAGAAATATGGCAGTTATGCAAATTAACATTACTAAATGCAAATGTACCGTTTTCCTCTGTGATTATGGGACAAGTTGCAAATCACAGGTTTCTCTGCATTTTCAAGCCATTTGATCCTAATCCCAATTCCTTGCCAAAATGATGAAGATACACTTCCTATTAGTTTCTATAGCATCTCAATAGGTTTCAGCTGCGCGGGATTTATATGTTCTTTTTTTGGTTGTTTTTAACAAAATCACAGCATTGCAATGGATTTCAATACATTAGCCCTAGTAATACTTGAACAAATAAATTCATCAGATACCGTACCTGGATATGTTTCCATGTACTTCCTGAAAATTGCCCAGTTTATCTCCTCTAGTAGTTTGTAGAGGGATTTCAGTTGGGCTTTGGCCTTTATCTTGTCCTGCAGGACCTCAGCCATAAATCTTATTTTCCACCACCTCGTTAATTCCAGGCTGTCTCTAGCTATACAATAATCATAGCTTGTCCATTTTATTTCGCCAATGATGTCCTTCCTCATGCTCTCCAAATCAGTGATCTTACAGATCCTCTCCTCCTTCCTGAAGATCGACGGTGAGCCCTAGAGAAATGTAAGAAACAAGAAGATATTAAAGGGATACTGTCGTGGAAAAACATGTTTTTTACAAAATGTATCAGTTAATAGTGCTACTACAGCAGAATCCTGCATTGAAATCTGTTTTTCAAAACAAGAAATGGATTTTTTTATATCTAATTTTAAAATTTGCTATGGGGCTAGACATTTTGACATTTCCCAGCTGCCCTCAGGTCATGTGACTTGTGCTCTGATAAACTTCAGTCACACTTTACTGCTGCACTGCAAGTTGGAGTGATGTCATTACCCCCTCCCTCCTACAAGCTGCTGCAATGTAAATAGAGTCTTGTCTGCTGAGCCTGTCAATTGAACAATAGGCAGGTATCAAGATAAGCTCTCACTGTCACCACTTCAGAAGCACTGAAATCCTGCATACAAATATATAAATTATAATATAGTCCTGTGATCACTGCCCCCACTTACGTTTCAAAAATAAATAAATATATATACACACACAATTCATTTTGGGCACTGGAAAAAATATTTTATATAGATAGTTTATTTATATTTGTTTACACAAAAATGAAACACAGGAGAAACACAGGAGTACACTCCCAGGACTGATGACAGGGAATAGAAAAAAGGGTAAAATAAGGACATACTTGAAAACCAGGAAAACTTAAGAGGAAGTCTAGGAAGGGTTAAAATAGCTCAGGAGAAAGGAGGCAGTAAGTAGTTAATGAAAAAAGAAGTATTGCAGGCAGGAAAGGAGCAAGGTCTGTGTGAGGTGGATAGCAGAGGGAACTCACAGCTCCTTTACCACCAGTAAAATAAACTAGGAAGGCAGCAAGGATAGAAAGTTCCCCCCTCCAAAGGAATGCAGAGAACAAACTTAAAAAAAAAAGGAGCTTTGATAGTGTCTGTGGGAGGAGGGGCTGCTAGTGCAGCTGTAGAGCAGGACGTAGGAAAGTGAAAGTAATTGCTTTCCTGCAAACCATGTGACCGCTCTCCTCCAAACATCACACGCATGGGCAGAGAGGGGAGGGGGAGTGTACAGCTAGATTCTCATGTCGTAGTGCGACTTGGCTTTCATTACGGAGTGGCTGCCTCCAAACACACAGGTAATGCTGTGCCTGCTGTTAGAGTAGCACAGGATGAATGTGTAATGAGCAGAAATGGAAGCCCCCATGACAAAATACAAACTAAAATAACTTATGTATGGATTTGTGGATTAACATTTTATTTGCCAGTGTTTATGGATGTGTGTTTTTTATAAAAATGCAAAAAAAAAAAAAGTTTAAAATGATGACAGATTCCCTTTAAGGTTTCCAGCAGTATATGTTTAATCCCCGGTAATAATGAAAGTGACAATTTCTTCCCATAGGCACAATAAGCAAAACAATATGTATTTATTACCACTAGGGGAGCTGTTTACATTGATCATTGTTGCAACTGTTGGTGTTGAGGTGGGTATAAAAAAACATGCTTTTAAGGCTTTCAAGTTAGCTGGGACAGCCATATCATTTATAAGGTACAAGGAGGCCAATAAATCATGCAAAGAAGCTATAAGGCAAGCTAAAATTGATAGAAAAGGATATATTTTTTTAAAATAATCCAAATTTAATATGTTAATAGTAAAAAAATGAAGCAGGAAGGGGTGGGACCTTTAGTATCAGAGGATGGTCAGCTGGTTGATGAAAACAAAATACATGCACAGATTCTGAACTCATATTTTTCATCTGTCTGCACAAATGAGGAACCAGTTAATGAAGGTTTCCTTCTTAATAGTCCCAATTTTAGTAATACAACTAATGATGCATGGTTCACACATGAGGAAATTCAAAAGAGACTAGAACATTTTAAGATTAACAAAGGTCCGGGCCCAGATGGTATTCATCCCAGGGTACTTAGAGAGCTTAGCTCTGTGATTGCCAAACCTCTTTACTTAATTTTTCAGGATTCATTGAGGGCTGGCATAGTACTGAGAGACTTGTGCGAATTGTTAATGTGGTGCCTCTATTCAAAAAAGGATCCTGTTCTCAGCCTCAAAACTATAGGCCACTTAGTCTGACGTCAGTGGTAGGAAAGCTTTTCGAGGGGTTAATAAAGGATGGACTTTATAGCAAATCATAATACTATGAGTGTGTGCCAGCATGGTTTTATGCATACTAGATCTTGCCAGACGTGGTTATGATTTACTTAGGCTTTGCTAAAGCATTTGATACTCTCTTAGTCCGTTTACTCCAGCGGGGAGCATAGGGGCCTCAACGACACTCCTCCAACGAACTCGGTTCACATCGGTCTTCTTCAGCTGAGCCCATGTCCATCCGGCTGCCTTCATTTCAGCCTCCATGCACCTCCTCCATGTCTGTCTTGGCCGGCCAACTTTTCTTTTCCCTTGTGGGTTCCACTCAAGGGCTTGCCTTGTGATGCTGTCAGAACTCTTTCTGAGGGTGTGGCCTATCCAGCATTTGATACAGTGCCACACAAAAGGTTACTGGTTAAATAAAGAAATGTTGGCCTGGAACATAGTATTTGTACCTGGATAGAGAACTGGCTAAAAGATAGACTACAAAGAGTGGTGGTAAATTGAACATTTTCTAATTGGACCAGTGTTGTTAGTGGAGTACTGCAGGGCTCTGTACTAGGTCCCTTGCTTTACAATTTGTTTATTAATGACCTGGAGGTGGGCATTGAAAGTACTGTTTTATTTTTGATGATACTAAATTGTGCAGAATTATAGGTTCCATGCAATATGCTGCCACTTTGCAGAGTGATTTGTCTAAGTTGTGAAACTGGGCAGCAAACTGGAAAACGAGGTTCAATGTTAATAATTGCAAGGTAATGAGAAATAATATAAATGCAAGTTATACACTAAATGGCAGTGTGTTGGGAGTTTCTATAAATGAGAAGGATCTAGGGGTTTTTGTAGATAACAAGTTGTCTAATTCTGGGCAGTGACATTCTGCGTCTACTAAAACAAATAAAGTTCTGTCTTGCATAAAAAAGGGCATTAACTCAAGGGATGAAAACATAATTATGCCTCTTTATAGGTCCCTGGTGAGGCCTCATCTGGATGCAGTGCAGTTTTGGACTCTTCCTTAAGAGGGATATAAATGAGCTGAAGAGAATGCAGAGACGCGCAACTAAATCTGTCCAGTTTATACTAGTGGGATAAAGTAAATTGCTGGGGTGGGGACTGTACATTGAATTTCAGGGACAATAGTGGGTTGGAACCAACCAAGGGGGACTGCAGGGACAGACTAAAGATAAATCCCCCAACTCACAAAGGTGAGACTAAACAAGAACAGCTATAGCTACATCTATAATGAGCAGCATGGCAACTCCTACAGCCAAGGGATAAGATAACCTTACTGTTGCAAGCGCATATTATAGAGGGGGAAATACAGGACCAGTACCTTTGTCCAGAGGACCC
This sequence comes from Xenopus laevis, assembly GCF_017654675.1. Lineage (NCBI taxonomy): Eukaryota > Metazoa > Chordata > Amphibia > Anura > Pipidae > Xenopus > Xenopus laevis. The sequence continues at coordinate 88,086,942 of NC_054371.1, read as the reverse complement.
CAAATGAGAAGATGTTATTAATCTCTGGCAGGGGGTCACTCAAGGTCTTCTTTCTTCTTTGTCTTCTCTCTTCTCTTTGCGTCTCTCTCACAATTGCTTTCTCTCTGAAATTGGTCTCTCGCAAGTCGCTCGGAATATTTCACTTTTTGGGAAGAAATAATAAGAGATTGTGAGCAGGAGCATAATGGGGGCTGTGGACCCTGACAATTCTAGAGCCCCAGATGCCCTAAATGGCAGTCAGCTCTTTATCCTTCTACACTGTGATTAAAAATAGTATGCCAATGCATAAACTACAGATCCCATAATGCACTCACTATAAGGCTGTAATTTGAAGTGAGGGAGCCTGACTGCTGTTGCGTGTGCTATTTAGCTAACAAAAATGTTGAGCAATCAGGATGTAGGCTTTTATCACTGGCATGTGGAAAGGGCCTTCATCATCTCCCATGATGCACTATAAGGGTTGACCATAAGAAGTAGGTAGCATTTGTATTGCTTATGTCATGATCAGGGTGGGCTTGTAACAGCACTACAGATCCCATCATGCTCTATGAATCCCTGGTTGTATTAATACAGGGGTCATCTCCATATTCCTATTGGTTTCCATTTCCCCCTGCATGTACCTAGTGTGCCTGCTTCCCATAATCAGCTGTGTTCTGATCAGTGCCCCTGCCAGGAATTCTAAGGGCAGACATTTATTCTTCTGATTTGTGCTACTTGTCTTTCTACTTATGCCTCTCTGAACTGTCACCCACTCTAGTGCTGAAGCCACTGACTGTTGCTAGGATGAGTGCGACCGTTGGAAAATGACAGTTGGCAAATGACCATTGGCATTTACAGCAGAGGCAGAAAAAATTGTCAAATGCTTCAAATGCAACAAGTAAACCAAACACCCATTGCCTTAGAACTATAAGTTTTTATGGTCTCACTCCCATTAGAGATGGCATATGGGGAGATTTTAGGCACTTGGACACCCACATGTGTTAGTTGATTGGGGGTCAGGGCTGCCATCAGAAACTCATTTTCAGGTGATACCCTGTATAAGTGTAATATCTAGGTATCTGTATCCAATTAATACTGAGTTTATTTGAATATATGTTCAGTGCCTCTCAACAGGCTGCAGTTCCCGTGTACAATTGCAGAAATTTCACATGTTTAGAAAGTAATACCCAGAGAGCACAATGTATCTTATACAATCATAGTGTATTTATTGCAGGAATGTAATGCTAAGTTGCCTTAAATTACCCCCCCCCCATTCCTGCTTGTCACACAGATGCCATTTGGAACAGTTTCATGACAAGCAGCTCCCAAAGCAATTCGATTGGTAGGCAGTGGGCAATTTTGGGAGCGACGGCCCCACTACCCAAGCTACTATAAATGATGGGTGACAAAACACCCGAAATTGCCCTTTGTATCATCTAAATATGCCCCCGGCAGAGCTGAGCTGGGAGTGATGTCACCGAGATAAGGCATGATATCCCAGTAACTGACAGCCAATCGCATACATATCAAACTTGCACATTCTGAAACAACACTAATTAACAACACTACTAAACAGCAGCTTTAGAACCAGGGCCCCCATCAGATCTCCTGGGACCCCCCCTGTCCCCATTTAATGATGGCCCTGCTTAGATCTCTTTCTGAACTGAACTACAGCTCAGCTACTAGTTATCACAGGGACAGCTGGGAAGTTTAGCAATGGCTAGAGACATACAGAGATCTCTGAGGCAGTAACGGGGGCCCTCACTGAGGGGGTACAGGGGGTTCTGCATTTAGCGTAGGAAGTGTGACATTTAGTACCAAATGTCACATATAAAAAATAAAGTTTGATCCTGCTGTGGCACTTCCACACAGGGGCGCTCCGCCAATGAGGCGAGCTGAGCCGCTCGCCTCAGGCGGCAGCGCCAGACAGGATTCCAGGGGTGGCAAAAAGCCGCTCCTGCACCTTTAAGAGCCGAATTTCCGTTTTTTAAACCGGAAATTCGGCTGCGCTATTGCGAGAGAGCGCAATTGCGCTCTCCGCAATCGTGTTCCTGCCTCCCCTCGCCGACAGGTAAGTCGGTGCGGGGGGCGGCAATGTAGGAGCCGCCTCAGGCGGCTCCTTCCCCAGAAACGGCACTGCTTCCACATATTCCTGCACTAGCAGGGAGGATGCTGGTAGTTGTATGCTCCAGTATCTGAAATAACATTTTTTCTATCATATTCTTGTATACCAGTTTAGTAATTACCACATTTGACTTTACATGTCTCGCGGCAGGCTGTGCCCTTACATATGTTGTCAGGGTCGGGCTGGGGGTCCGGGGCCCACCGGGATTACTGTCTCAGGGCCCTGCCCCTCCCGTACCCCCCCCCCCAGTGTTAGCAGCTGTCAGTGAGCTTTTTATAGACACATAGGTACAGAGGTTTTTCTGCTCACAGTGAAAGCTGCAGGGGTCTGTACTGAAGCACTCACTGAAGCACTTAGTTACTCATGTCCAGAAAGAGTAGCTGACTAAAGGTGGCCATACACTATTAGAGGTCACCAAACGAGCAAATCTTAAACCGATATGCTGACTAACGGCTGGGCGATATCAGGTTAATCCGAACATTCGGCCCTGGGCCCGAACGATCAGATTACAATCTGTGAATGGGCGCCAACAGGTCACAGGACTGCATCAACTAGCCTATGCAATCCTGGATAAAAGAAAAAAATCAAAACTTGCTCGATCTGTATCTACCTGATTTTTGGCCTGATATCGATTAGGGGGACCCATTGGGAGTCCCCACACACGGGCAGATAAGATGCCGAATCGGTCTAAAGGACCCATATCAGCATCTTTAATCTGGTTGTGTTTGGCCACCTTAACTTGGAGAGTGGAAAAGCAGGAAGTCGGAGAGCTGAAAAGCAGGAAGTAGAGTTCTGTTTTTTTATTTTATTTTGCACAGTCTATTTACCCAGTGTTTTCATTTTACACTCATCATCATTTATTTATATAGCGCTGTCAAGATACGCAGTGCTTTACTGCAGTTATAGCAAACAGGGAATAAATGGTGGATAACAGACAAGGATTACAGAGTACAATAGGGTTTACAAACTAAAAGGTTAGGGTACAATTGAGACATTAGGATTATATAAACACTTTGTCATTTTTGATACAGCAATGATTAATTAAGGTACATCGAATAGGCCTCTTTAAACAGATGGGTCTTTAAGGAGCGCTTGAAAGTTTGGAAGGAAGGAGAAAGTCTGACAGCTTGTGGCAGAGAGTTCCAGAGAAAAGCAGAAGCCCGAGAGAAGTCTTGTAGACGAGAATGGGCAGAAGTGACCAGAGGAGAAGTGAGGCGAAGATCAGAAGCAGAGCGTAGGTTTCGTGAAGGAGTGTATTTGGAGATTAGAGATGAAATATAGGGAGGGGTTTCATTATTAAGGGCCTTGAATGTGAGTGTGAGTAGTTTGAATTTGATTCTAGAAGAGATTGGGAGCCAGTGAAGGGACATACATATGGGAGCAGCTGATGTTGAGCGGCGAGCTAGATGAATGAGTCTAGCGGCCGCGTTTAGAATAGATTGGAGTTGTGAAAGGTGACTTGTTGGAATACCTGTGAGGAGTAAGTTACAGTAATCAAGGCGGGAGATGATGAGAGACTGAATCAGTGTTTTAGTTGATTCTGAACTGAGATAGGGTCGTATTCGAGCAATGTTGCGCAGTTGAATACGGCAAGATTTTGCAAGTGTTTGAATGTGTGGTGAAAAAGACAGATGAGAGTCTAAGATGACTCCTAGGCAGCGTGCCTGTGTGGTGGAATGAAAGGTGGTGTTGTTTACGGTGAGCGATATCTGAGGGACAGGGGAAGATCTTGGAGGAAATATGATGAGTTCTGTTTTAGAAAGGTTCAGTTTCAGGTGGCGCTGTGACATCCAGGAGGAGACAGCAGAGAGACAGTCTGTGACTTGGGAAAGGACAGAATTAGAAAGATCAGGAGTAGACAAGTAGAGTTGGGTGTCATCAGCATAAAGGTGATACTGAAGTCCAAATGACTGAATGAGTTTTCCTAGTGAAGTTGTATAGAGCGAGAACAGCAGGGGGCCAAGAACAAAGCCTTGAGGAACTCCAACAGAGAGTGGGAAAGTAGTAGAAGTAGAGTTAGAGAAGGAAACTTTAAAGGAACGGTCAGACAGATAAGATGTAAACCATGAAAGAGCAGTGTCCGAATGCCAGCTGAGTGTAGAATGTCAAGGAGGAGTGTGTGGTCAACTGTGTCAAAGGCTGCAGAGAGATCTAGAAGGATTAGAATGGAATAATGACCTTTAGACTTTGCCAATAGAAGATCATTGGTTACTTTGGTGAGTGCAGTTTCAGTCGAGTGTGAAGGGCGGAAGCCAGATTGCAATGGGTCGAGAAGGGCGTTGTGAGTGAGATGCTGGATCAGGCGTTTGTATACAAGCCTTTCTAGTAATTTGGATGCGAATGGAAGAAGGGAGACCGGTCAATAGTTAGTGGGAGAGCTGGGATCAAGGGAAGGTTTTTTGAGGATAGGAGTGATTAGTGCTTGTTTGTATAATGATGGAAAGGTACCAGTAGAGAGTGAAAGATTGAATAGGTGGGTAAGTGCAGGAGAGAGAGTATCAGAGATTGGGTGGAGAAGGCGAGAGGGTATGGGGTCAAGGGAGCAGGTGGTGGGTTTTGAGCTGGCTAGAAGTTTGCTAACTTCATCTAGAGTTGCAGGGGTGAAGGAGTGCAAAGTAGATGTGAGTGGACTGCACGTTGGTCTGAGATTGTTGTCGGACGGTATGCTCAGCCTAATGAGATCGATTTTTTCATTAAAGAAATGAGCAAGGTCTTGGGCGGTAACATTAATAGGTGGAGGAGGTGGAGGGGGGCATAGGAGTGAGTTAAATGTGGCAAACAGCTGCTGTGGTTTGCACTGAACTGTTCCTTTAACCCTTTAAGTGCCACAGAACGTAGAATCTACGTTCTGTGGATCAAAGGACCAAAGTGCCACAGATCGTAGATTCTACGTTCTGCAGCACTTCCGGGTTTGCGAGCGGAGGAGCGGCTGTTAGAGCCGCTCGCTCCGCTCCTTCACGATCCCCTGCCCCTAGACAACGAGCAGAGCAGGGGATCGTGTGGCCCCTGGGGCGCGATCGCCCAGGGGCCCCAAAGCAGCAGCAGGGACGCGTTTCCTATGCGTCCTGCTGCTGCCTGCGCCGCACTTCCGCCCAGCTCCGCCCCCACATGGCTGATGATCGTTGGAGCTGGAGATCTGCTGCGTGGGACCCTTTCTGATCGATCTGCAGCATCTACCCCAGGTAAGTGTAACATTTACACACACAAAAACACACAAACACACCAACACACACTTATTACAGTAATATACACTTACATTCACACTTACACACACTCACACATAGATTTTTGGGGATTGGGGGGGTCACACACACTCACAGCACCCATGTACACTTGCACACGCGCACATGCGCAAATAACATGCAATTTACCTGTTGTGCACACGCATATGTACATATATGGCTTTGTGGCTTTTTTTTTTTTTTTTCTTATCGCATCGTCTCTTTTTGGGCTAAAAAAAATGTTTTATTGCCGTTCCGAATAGCGTATTCGCTAACCGTACTGTGCAATAGCTTTTGTATGTTATTTTGGTGGTTATATTGCAATTTTGGGTATTTTGGTGCATTTTTAGCCATTTTATTGAATTTTTAGCCATTTTATTGCATTTTCAGCTCTGCATTTGTGTTGTTCACTTGTTTCTGCCCGTATAATCGATTTGGCCCAGCTAAAATATTCAAACGGTAATTCTGGTGGCCGATTACACTAGTGTGAAAAAAAAAAGCATTGATTTTTGTGGTTTTATTAGTTTTTGGTGATTTATTTGCATTTCACACTGTTCTGTGTTATTTTGTTTTGCCTATGTAAATTTTATCTACTATATATCCATTTGGGGGTCTCTGTGCGCCACATAGTTTGGTATATCTATGCATATTGGGCATCAAAGTGTTCAGTAGACCCCTGTCATTCATATTTAGGATGTTTTATGCTGATACGTTACGAAATGTGGGGCACATAATGGGGTAAAATTCAAGCTTTGTGACGATTTTCAGAAATTTGATAAAAACCGTTATGTTCAGCATTGCTTTGCAGTTTGGCAGTTTGCTGTAGAAACACTTATTTACCCATTTTGGATTCGTCAGAATGTGTACTTTCTGAAAATATATGGTTTTCTGGGGTCTCTGTACTGTTAGGGGGGTCTAATGTCGCATAATACACACACCAGGTGCTTATATTGCAGCAGCCAGCGCGTCAGCTGTGAAAATGTCTATACATATTGTCATTTGGGGGTCTCTGTGCGCAACATAGTTTGGTATATCTATGCATATTGGGCATCAAAGTGTTCAGTAGACCCCTGGCGCTCATATTTAGGATGTTTTATGCTGATAAGCTACGAAATGTGGGGCATATAATGGGGTAGAATTCAAGCTTTGTGACGATTTTCAGAAATTTGATAAAAACCGTTATGTTCAGCATTGCTTTGCAGTTTGGCAGTTTGCAGTAGAAACACTTATTTACCCATATTGGATTCGTCAAAATGTGTACTTTCTGAAAATATATGGTTTTCTGGGGTCTCTGTGCTGTTAGGTGGTCTAATGTCGCATAATACACACACTGGGTGGTTATATTGCAGCAGCCAGCGCGTCAGCCGTGAAAATGTCTATACATATTGTCATTTGGGGGTCTCTGTGCGCCACATAGTTTGGTATATCTATGCATATTGGGCATCAAAGTGTTCAGTAGACCCCATGCGCTCATATTTAGGATGTTTTATGCTGATAAGTTACGAAATGTGGGGCATATAATGGGGTAAAATTCAAGCTTTGTGACGATGTTCAGAAATTTGATAAAAACCGTTACGTTCAGCATTGCTTTGCAGTTTGACAGTTTGCAGTAGGAACACATATTTACCCATATTGGATTCGTCAAAATGTGTACTTTCTGAAAATATATGGTTTTCTGGGGTCTCTGTACTGTTAGGGGGGTCTAATGTCGCATATTACACACACCAGGTGCTTGTATTGCAGCAGCCAGCGCGCATCAGCCGTGAAAATGTATACACTATTGTCATTTGGGGGTCTCTGTGCGCCACATAGTTTGGTATATCTATGCATATTGGGCATCAAAGTGTTTAGTAGACCCCTGGCGTTCATATTCAGGATGTTTTATGCTGATAAGTTACGAAATGTGGGGCATATAATGGGGTAAAATTCAAGCTTTGTGACGATTTTCAGAAATTTGATAAAAACCGTTACGTTCAGCATTGCTTTGCAGTTTGACAGTATGCAGTAGGAACACATATTTACCCATATTGGATTCGTCAGAATGTGTACTTTCCGAAAATATATGGTTTTCTGGGGTCTCTGTACTGTTAGGGGGGTCTAATGTCGCATATTAGACACACCGGGTGCTTATATTGCAGCAGCCAGCGCGCGTCAGCCGTGAAAATGTATACACTATTGTCATTTGGGGGTCTCTGTGCGCCACATAGTTTGGTATATCTATGCATATTGGGCATCAAAGTGTTCAGTAGACCCCTGGCGTTCATATTCAGGATGTTTTATGCTGATAAGTTACGAAATGTGGGGCATATAATGGGGTAAAATTCAAGCTTTGTGACGATTTTCAGAAATTTGATAAAAACCGTTATGTTCAGCATTGCTTTGCAGTTTGGCAGTTTGCAGTAGAAACACTTATTTACCCATATTGGATTCGTCAGAATGTGTACTTTCTGAAAATATATGGTTTTCTGGGGTCTCTGTACTGTTAGGTGGTCTAATGTCGCATAATACACACACACCGGGTGGTTATATTGCTGCAGCCAGCGTGTCAGCCGTGAAAATGTCTATACATATTGTCATTTGTGGGTCTCTGTGCGCCACATAGTTTGGTATATCTATGCATTTTGGGCATCAAAGTGTTCAGTAGACCCCTGGCGCTCATATTTAGGATGTTTTATGCTGATAAGTTACGAAATGTGGGGCATATAATGGGATAAATTTCAAGCTTTGTGACGATTTTCAGAAATTTGATAAAAACTGTTACGTTCAGCATTGCTTTGCAGTTTGACAGTTTGCAGTAGGAACACATATTTACCCATTTTGGATTCGTCAGAATGTGTACTTTCTGAAAATATATGGTTTTCTGGGGTCTCTGTACTGTTAGGGGGGTCTAATGTCGCATATTACACACACCGGGTGCTTATATTGCAGCAGCCAGCGTGCGTCAGCCCGTGAAAATGTATATACACTATTGTCATTTGGGGGTCTCTGTGCGCCACATAGTTTGGTATATCTATGCATATTGGGCATCAAAGTGTTCAGTAGACCCCTGGCGTTCATATTCAGGATGTTTTATGCTGATAAGTTACGAAATGTGGGGCATATAATGGGGTAAAATTCAAGCTTTGTGACGATTTTCAGAAATTTGATAAAAACCGTTACGTTCAGCATTGCTTTGCAGTTTGACAGTTTGCAGTAGGAACACATATTTACCCATATTGGATTCGTCAGAATGTGTACTTTCTGAAAATATATGGTTTTCTGGGGTCTCTGTACTGTTAGGTGGTCTAATGTCGCATAATACACACACCGGGTGGTTATATTGCAGCAGCCAGCGCGTCAGCCGTGAAAATGTCTATACATATTGTCATTTGGGGGTCCTCTGTGCCCCACATAGTTTGGTATATCTATGCACATTGGGCATCAAACTGTTTAGTAGACCCCTATGTTTATATTTAGGATGCTTTATGCTGGTAATGATACATGGACAATACGATGCTGGAAAGTTGAAGCTTTGAGGCAATTTTCAAAATATTTTACCAAAACCGCCAAATTTGGCAAAGCCTTGCGACTCAGTAGTTTGGGGCAGAAAGGCATGGGTACCCATTTTAGATTCTGTATAATGTGTACTTTCCAAAAATATATGGGTTTGGGGGGTAAACATATATTTCTGTGTTTTTACCCCACAAAAATGCAGTCAATGTGTTGATTTTTCATTAGCTGAAGTTACCCACAGGACTATTTGTATGCGCTAACTTCATTTTGGGGCCTCTAACTGCCATATACTTTGGTAAACCTATGCACAGTGGGCACCAAACTGTTTGGAAGACCCCTGGCAATCATATTTAGGGTGTTTTTTTTGGTGCGTAACGATACGTGGGTGATATGGTGCTGAGAAGTTGAAGCTTTGAGGCAATTTTCAGATATTTCACCAAAACCGACAATTGTGGGAAAGCCTTGCGACTCAGTAGTTTGGAGCAGAAAGGCATGGGTACCCATTTAGATTCGGTAGAATGTGTACTTTCCAAAAATATATGGGTTTGGGGGGTAAACATATATTTCTGTGTTTTTACCCCACAAAAATGCAGTCAATGTGTTGATTTTTCATTAGCTGAAGTTACCCACAGGACTATTTGTATGCGCTAACTTCATTTTGGGGCCTCTAACTGCCATATACTTTGGTAAACCTATGCACAGTGGGCACCAAACTGTTTGGAGGACCCCTGGCAATCATATTTAGGGTGTTTTTTTTTTGGTGCGTAACGATACATGGGTGATATGGTGCTGAGAAGTTGAAGCTTTGAGGCAATTTTCAGATATTTCACCAAAACCGACAATTGTGGGAAAGCCTTGCGACTCAGTAGTTTGGAGCAGAAAGGCATGGGTACCCATTTTAGATTCGGTAGAATGTGTACTTTCCAAAAATATATGGGTTTGGGGGGTAAACATATATTTCTGTGTTTTTACCCCACAAAAATGCAGTCAATGTGTTGATTTTTCATTAGCTGAAGTTACCCACAGGACTATTTGTATGCGCTAACTTCATTTTGGGGCCTCTAACTGCCATATACTTTGGTAAACCTATGCACAGTGGGCACCAAACTGTTTGGAGGACCCCTGGCAATCATATTTAGGGTGTTTTTTTTTTGGTGCGTAACGATACATGGGTGATATGGTGCTGAGAAGTTGAAGCTTTGAGGCAATTTTCAGATATTTCACCAAAACCGACAATTGTGGGAAAGCCTTGCGACTCAGTAGTTTGGAGCAGAAAGGCATGGGTACCCATTTTAGATTCGGTAGAATGTGTACTTTCCAAAAATATATGGGTTTGGGGGGTAAACATATATTTCTGTGTTTTTACCCCACAAAAATGCAGTCAATGTGTTGATTTTTCATTAGCTGAAGTTACCCACAGGACTATTTGTATGCGCTAACTTCATTTTGGGGCCTCTAACTGCCATATACTTTGGTAAACCTATGCACAGTGGGCACCAAACTGTTTGGAGGACCCCTGGCAATCATATTTAGGGTGTTTTTTTTGGTGCGTAACGATACATGGGTGATATGGTGCTGAGAAGTTGAAGCTTTGAGGAAATTTTCAGATATTTCACCAAAACCGACAATTGTGGGAAAGCCTTGCGACTCAGTAGTTTGGAGCAGAAAGGCATGGGTACCCATTTTAGATTCGGTAGAATGTGTACTTTCCAAAAATATATGGGTTTGGGGGGTAAACATATATTTCTGTGTTTTTACCCCACAAAAATGCAGTCAATGTGTTGATTTTTCATTAGATGAAGTTACCCACAGGACTATTTGTATGCGCTAACTTCATTTTGAGGCCTCTAACTGCCAGATACTTTGGTAAACCTATGAACAATGGCCACCAAACTGTTTGGAGGAACCCTGGCAATCATATTTAGGGTGTTTTTTCTTGGTGCGTAACGATACATGGGTGATATGGTGCTGAGAAGTTGAAGCTTTGAGGCAATTTTCAGATATTTCACCAAAACCGACAATTGTGGGAAAGCCTTGCGACTCAGTAGTTTGGAACAGAAAGGCATGGGTACCCATTTTAGATTCTGTAGAATGTGAACTTTCCAAAAATATATGGGTTTTGGGGGGTAAACATATATTTCTGTGTTTTTACCCCACAAAAATGCAGTCAATGTGTTGATTTTTCATTAGCTGAAGTTACCCACGGGACTGTTTGTATGCGCTAACTTCATTTTGGGGCCTCTAAATGCCAGATACTTTGGTAAACTTATGAACAATGGCCACCAAAATGTTCAGAGGAACCCTGGCAATCATATTTAGGGTGCTTTTTCTTAGTACGTAATGATACATGGGTGATATGGTGCTGAGAAGTTGAAGCTTTGAGGCAATTTTCAGATATTTCACCAAAACCGACAATTGTGGGAAGGCCTTGCGACTCAGTAGTTTGGAGCAGAAAGGCATGGGTACCCATTTTAGATTCTGTAGAATGTGTACTTTCCAAAAATATATGGGTTTTGGGGGGTAAACATATATTTCTGTGTTTTTACCCCACAAAAATGCAGTCAATGTGTTGATTTCTCATTAGATGAAGTTACTCACGGGACTGTTTGTATGCGCTAACTTCATTTTGGGGCCTCTAAATGCCAGATACTTTGGTAAACTTATGAACAATGGCCACCAAAATGTTCAGAGGAACCCTGGCAATCATATTTAGGGTGCTTTTTCTTAGTACGTAATGATACATGGGTGATATGGTGCTGGGAAGTTGAAGTTTTGAGGCAATTTTCAGATATTTCACCAAAACCGACAATTTTGGGAAAGCCTTGCGACTCAGTAGTTTGGAGCAGAAAGGCATGGGTACCCATTTTAGATTCTGTAGAATGTGTTCTTTCCAAAAATATATGGGTTTGGGGGGTAAACATATATTTCTGTGTTTTTACCCCACAAAAAATGCAGTCAATGTGTTGATTTCTCAGTAGCTGAAGTAAAGTCCTGAACAATTTGGATGCGCTAACTTCATATTTGTGTCTCTAAATGCCAGATACTTTGGTAAACCTATGCATAATGGATATCAAACTGTTCAGTGGACCCCTGGCAATCATATTTCAGGTGCTTTTTCTTGGTACGTAATATAGTTTGGGATATGCGGAGCAGCAAAATAAAACCTTTGAAATGATTTTTCAAAATTTTGTATTTTATTTTGAAAAACCGCTATGTTCAGACAAGCTTTTCTGTTTGGTAGTTGGGAGTAGAGAGACATAGTTACCCATTTTGTAATCGGCAGAATGTGTACTTTTCAAAAATGTATGGTTTTCTGGGGTAAACCTATGGTTTCAGGATTTTTTGCCTTGGAATCTAAAGCATGCCGTTTTCTGCCTTAGTGCTTTCAAAATTCAGTAATATACTGCCGGGAGTTTTTGCTGTACAGAAATCCTAAATCTCCCTAAAACTATACATATCTGGTATTGGCACGTTCGAGAGACATAAGGCTTTCCAAATCAGTTGGATTTTCATCTGTAAAATGAAATATTTTTCTGGTATAAATTGATATACAATGAAAAATGGTAATTTTTCATTTTTTTTTGTTATTTAGCACTATAAATTTTTTTGCACAGGTGGAAATACATGAAAACTCAGGCAGATTTAGAAAGCTCAGTTTCTACCGAAAAAAACAATGTATAGTTTTCCTAGGTAAACTATAGGTTTCCCCTCAGAAAAGGCCCCTAAAGTGAGAGAGCACAAAATGCTTAAAAACGGCTGGCATTTCGCGTAACCAAAATGTGAAATTCTGCTGGCACTTAAAGGGTTAATATATATGCTCACAATATTACCCCCAAAGCTGTCTGAAGGAAAAGAAACAGACATTTGAACTGCAGATGCATGTGAAGCTGACTTCTGGTTCAGCACACAGAGGAATTCAAGCGGCCCTCACCTTTTCACATTCTGTTATGAAGGACTTTGGAAGTCAGATTGAAGCTCAAGATTTAAAAAGAAAGCCAAAGGGGAGAGTAAGCCTGACTTATATAGAAGTTTGGGGGAAATTAAGTGTTAAAGGACCAGTAACACTAAAAAATTTTGTATTAAAAAATACATCCCCCCCCCACGAATAATAGGTCTCCCCTTCATAAAGTTTATTAAAATCCATACTTTATTGAAAAAATACTGTTTGAAAACACTACTTCCTGTGTACTGCAAAACGGCGATAAGGCGACTCACTCTGCAGCTCTGCGCTCTGCATCTTCCCCCTAACCCGACTTCTGCCAAAACCGGAAGCCAAGCGCTACAACTGTGACAGCAGCCAATGGAAAACCTGTTTATGTTCCATATCAGGCAAATGCATATCTTTCCTTTGTATGAGAGCACTCCTAAGACGGCATGTTTATGCCTGACCTGTTGTATATGTTATATTCTAGCTAGGTTTATTAAGCCCAGAGTCCGCAGCAGCTCCGACTATTATTAATAGTGAGTAACGCCTTCCTACCTCAGCTAATTTTCACACAGTGCAACCATTTCCCGTCACAGCACAGCACACCATGTCCGACACCGAGCAGCTCTCTGTCTTCTTTCTCTCAGCCGGGTTATTACCTCCTGTCTACGCTCAGCTGACTCGCACTGACAACCACCCTTCTGAATGGCGGAACGCCGTGACGATTCCAACTACAGACGCCATGTTTGCTATGGGCAAGTCACTATCCAGGGACAACGGAAATAGAAGAATCGCGCGGAATGGAGGGAATGATGTCAGGGGCCTCTCCTGTGACGGGAAATGGTTGCACTGTGTGAAAATTAGCTGAGGTAGGAAGGCGTTACTCACTATTAATAATAGTCGGAGCTGCTGCGGACTCTGGGCTTAATAAACCTAGCTAGAATATAACATATACAACGGGTCAGGCATAAACATGCCGTCTTAGGAGTGCTCTCATACAAAGGAAAGATATGCATTTGCCTGATATGGAACATAAACAGGTTTTCCATTGGCTGCTGTCACAGTTGTAGCGCTTGGCTTCCGGTTTTGGCAGAAGTCGGGTTAGGGGGAAGATGCAGAGCGCAGAGCTGCAGAGTGAGTCGCCTTATCGCCGTTTTGCAGTACACAGGAAGTAGTGTTTTCAAACAGTATTTTTTCAATAAAGTATGGATTTTAATAAACTTTATGCAGGGTAGACCTATTATTCGTGGGGGGGGGATGGATTTTTTAATACAAAATTTTTTAGTGTTACTGGTCCTTTAAGCTAACTTGGTGTTACTGGTCCTTTAAAAAGGTTTAGGGGCAATGATCCTCTCCTTAAATAGAAGTCCCTCTCATGACCGTTATCCCATGTTCTATTACTTGACTGGGCGCTCCACATTTTCCGTCAGCTCATGAAACACCAAGGCAACAGTTTCTATACAATTTATTGTTCCCAAGTTGTCCATTACATTATTCTCCATTAAGGGAGACTTTCAGTGCATGGCAGAAAAGCAAAGCTGTTTATGGTTAATGCATATAATATTATTATAGCTTTGTCAGTATGTCTTGCCTTTCATTTTTATCTTGCCATTGTTGCACCGTAATTGTGTGATAGTAATGGTAAAAAAAACCCCAGCTCCAACAACAATATTGTAGCTGCATTTGGGTGTCTAAATATTGAATACAGTCTAGCTGACATTAATTCACTGTGATTCACCCCACAGAAATTCAGAGGCCCAGTGATCCCTTCAATCCCTACAAACATCCAGCGACACAATGAACTGCCCCAAAACCTCAAGTAGAGATTGCAACCTGTACTAAACCTACAATACATGTTAGCAACCCTGGGAATTTAGTTGCAGGTCCTGTCAAGAGTCCGCAGCCCGCCACTAGAAACCATTACCACTTTCCCATGTTTGAATTTGCAGCTCACGAATAGGTAAGCTGCAGTGGAGCGGTCACACGGTAGGATCACATGACCGTGACGTCGGGTCCTTTCCTAGGATAGGAACTAGCCGCTACCAATAGTTATTAGGGTTGCCAATGTGGCGCAAATGTCAGTCTTCCGATTGCTGTTGCCCTACGCCACTATAAAATAATTATTGGCAAGTATAATTTATAACAACGGCATTCCTGTACATAGACAACTGTTCGTCTCTCATAACACCTTCATTCAACATCTGGAAAACACATTGAATGTCAAAAAAAATTATAGATCTTTCAGGCTTTCTGTTGCGACTACGGTGGCCGGGGAGAGAAAACTATCTCCTTCGAACGCGAGTGAGCGCACTGATTTGGAAATACCATAATTAAGCTTAAAGCGGCCATGTTGCTTACGGGCAACCACAACCCTTCCCATAAATAAGAGTAGCATAAAAAGCAGCGATCTGAAGTAAACCCTATACACGCGTTCCTGAATTCATTCTTTCTTACAGGAAACTGTATTTATAATGTGTTATACATTGCAGGGCCATTTTACTTAAAAACTATGTTTTTATGAAAAATGCATCGCTACGCCTCCCGGATCCCCTTAGTAAACATGGCCGCCTCGACCCCTCCCTGTGGCTAATTGGGTAGAACCCCGCTGACGGCGTCACGGCCTCGCTTCCCTGCTGCTCCAAAGGGAGGACAGAAGTGGATGCGTTGCGGCCGACGTGACGTTGGTTTGGAAGGGCCGGAGAGGCGCAGGGAGTCGGTGTGAAAGCACAGCCCAGAGGGGAACAGGAGGCGCCCGGATGTACCGGAGAATCTGGGCCCCCAGAAAAAGATGGCGGAGAACCAGCTAACGGCCCAAGAGGAACGGGTGAGAGCAATGAGACGTGTTCAGAGGATGCCACCTAGAATATAGAAACTGCGCGAGAAGGAAAAAAACACTACATGATACGCCTGTAGTTAGTGGCTCCTGTGGGTTTTCTATTGTAATCAATGTTATACGTGTGTGAAATTAGTCAGTGTAACTCCCGTGTGCCCTTTTCACACAAGCGCAGCCAATAAATACACAGCAGAATCAGACGCTCTGTGGCATTTGTTGCAGAAGTCAATAATCCAAGCGACTCTGAGCGTTGTAGTTTGTGCAGCATCTGGAATGCCACAGATTGCCAATCCATTCCTATGCCGCAAATGTTTCATCTGACAGATCTGCAGATGTATTAAAAGTACACAGCTGGTTGTGTTGATTAAAACAGCTACTATTAATAAGCAGTGCAGCAAAAAAAAAAAAACAGCTCGAGGCATAGGTGATCAAAATGTCTCGTCATAGATTGGGTGGTGGAAAATTATACTTCTACTGTGTTCTAGCATTTTGTAACAATTTATTTGTGATTTATGATTGACTAGACATTAAGCCCGTTAAATTAACGGGCGCTAGAACATATTTAGAAAATTCGCGAGAGACGGTCCGTGGGGCACATGCGCAGTAGCGCCAGAGAAGGTCCGTGGGGCACATGCGCAGTAGCGCAATCCCACGGACACAGGGACTGGACGCAGAGACACTTCAACTTTATTATATAGGATAGGATTACGGTGGTAGGTTGCTTTTAATATGCTAGAGAATTTCCTATATACAATGAAAAGGTGGTGTGACTAACCCTGCCTGCCAAAAACATTCTTTTCTGAGGCTACAAGTGTTCTAGTTATCTGTCTATTTGGGTCCTCACTTTTCAGTCTTATTCAAACCAATCCCTGGTTGCTAGGGTAAATTAGCCCCTAGCAACCAGACTGTGGCTGAATTCCTAAGGAGACCTACTGAACAAACCACTAAATAAAAAATGAAGACCAACTGCAGCTTGTTTAAACATCTCTGTCTACATCATATTGAAACGGCTAATTCCCTCTTTTAAGTGGCAAGTGTTTTACTTGCACCATGGGGATTCATAAGTGAATAAAGGTACATACGTTTGCACTGACTGTCAAACAAACTGACACATATTACATAAATTACACAAAATGATTATATTCTTCAGCCTATGCCTATACCTTATGTTCTGGAATACTATAATACCCACTCACCTCTTCTGTTTTTAGTGGGAAATCTTTCCCATTTTACATCCAACATCATCCTATGCATATTTTAAAAAAGGTGCAAGCTCTAAAATGTTTTCATTAAAGGGACAGTATACACCTAAAATGCCTTTGCTTAAAATGAACACAATAAATAGGATTTGTGTTGATATTACATTCTGCCTATTGTTTTAATTAATCAGCAACGGTTTCCTATTTTTTGCCATTAAAAGCTTTTAGGGTGGTGGCACACATGAAGATTCGGGGGAGATTAGTCGCCCAGTGACAAATCTTCTCTTCTTCGGGCGTCTGATCTCCCCGAAATACCTTTGCGCCGGAAAGAATACGAATCGACGGCAGGATGGCAAACGAATCACTTTGGATTTCCGAATTCGCCCAAAGTTTCCTTGTGAGGTGACTTCTTAAATGTATGCCATTGGGGGGGATTAGTCGCTCGAAGAAGATTTGTCACTGGGCGACTAATCTCCCCCGAATCTTCACACGTGCCACCACCCTTAATTTACCCCCAGTTCTTTAAGAAACGCAATATTTGTTCAGAGCTCTCTATCTACCTTTGGACAAACAAGCCCCTCTCATTTAGGGTAGGGACACACTGGGCGATTTTGGGAGATTGTCGCCTGGCGACTAATCGCCGCGACTTTCCACGACCAATCTTCCCCGAATGCCTCCCCTCGCTCTGCGCCTGGCTAAAATGAAAAATCGCCTGCGCTAATCACGCGCGGCGATTCGTTTTCCGAAGTCGCCCGAAGTTTCCTCGTGAGGCAACTTCGGGCGATTTCGGAAAACGAATCGCCGTGTGTGATTAGCGCCGGCGACTTTTCATTTTATCCAGGCGCAGAGTGAGGGGAGGCATTCGGGGAGAAAAGTCGCTGCGATTAGTCGCCAGGCGACTAAATCTCCCCAAATCGCCCAGTGTGTCCCTACCCTTAAGCAGCAGTCTTTAAGTAGCTCATTATTAGGATCTTTTCAGTGGACTGGTAATTAGGTTTATCAGCCCCTTTGTAGTTTGCTGGGATTAGGAACTGACAAGAATTACTAAAGTGAAACAGGCTTCATATAGTATGTCCAGCAAAAACCCTCTTCAATGAACTCAATAAAATGGAATATTGCACCTTTAAAGATATCTATTGGTGGAGGTGGTTGATTTTAATAAACTGAATCAGATTTCTAAGCTGTATAATATTTAGTTTAGAGCTAATCTAGTATCTACTTTTAATACAGAACAGATTTATAGAATGTATGCAGAGATTTCTTGTTAGGATTCCTATATAGCAGTGCTGTCGAACTTCTGGTACTGAGGGCCGTAATTTTTCAGGCCTACGTGGTGGAGGCCGATAATGGAAGACAGCGTTGACCACTCCCTGTTTTTAAACCACACCCACTTTAAACCACACCCATTACCACAAGACCATGTCCACATTAATGGTGGTAGCACACCAAAAAACCAAATGGTGAGCAGGCAGCACAGGGCAGGCAGAGTATGGCGCACACACAGGGAGCACAGGGCAGGCAGATTATGGCACACACAGGTAGCATAGGGCAGGCAGAGTATGGCACATGCAGGGGGCATAAGGCAGGCAGAGCATGGCACACACGGGGCATAGGGCAGGGAGAGTATGGCACGCACAGGGCAGGCAGAGTATGGCACATACAGGGAGCATAGAGCAGGCAAAATATGGCACACACAGGGAGCATAGAGCAGGTAAAGTATGTCACACACAGAGAGCATAGGGCAGGGAGAGTAGGGCACACACAGGGAGCATAGGGTAGGCAGAGTATGGCACACACAGGGAGCATATGGAATAAAGAACAGGGCAGTAGACCGCTATCAGGACCACTACAGTTGTACTACATACAGTGACACATTGCTGCTGCCCCAGTGTGAACAATGTGGGCAGTTTCAGTCTGGGTCTCAGGTGTGAACAGTACAGGGCTTTAGGGGTGTGAACAATAGAGGTGTTGTAAATTTGAACAATTCAGGGGATTACAGTCGGAATTTGAGGTTTAAACAATGCAGGAGCCAGTTAGGGTAAGGGCACATGTTGAGATTCCGGAGATTTAGTGCAGAACCTGTTTAGTATCCTGTGCCTTCTCTCCTTTTTCAGATGTGAATGCCTGCCCCCCCCCCCATGACTACTGAAGCGTCTTCCACCCCCCGTGGCTATATGGCTGCTTCTTTATATACACTATAGTTTATAAAGAAAACACCAGATGTACTTGTTCACGGCAATTTGAGGTTTAAACAATGCAGGAGCCAGTTAGGGTAAGGGCACATGTTGAGATTCGGGAGATTTAGTGCCCGGTGACAAATTGTCTCTTTGGGCAACTAATTTCACGAAAACCTTTCCCCCTGGCTTACCGTTTCGGCAACTTCGGGCATCTTTGCGAGGTCCATCCGGACAGCGATTTAGATTCTAGCAGGCAGAAAGGCTCTTCGGGGAGTTAGTCGCCGGGTGACTAAATCTTCCCGAACCTTAGTGTGTGCCCTTACCCTTAATGTCTGTAGTGATACCTTTTAAAGCTTATAAATGGCAATTTTTTGTGGGGGCCACACAAGGGGGGTGGATCAGTTGGACAGAACCTGCTATATAGTGTTTTTTACCTACTCAGAAATGCATTCTTGTGTAGTGTAAGAAAAAAAGATTACAATGTTGAAAGAAAAACCAAGCATTATAGGCCCACATCACATCTCATTTACTTTCAAAGGTTTCCAAAGCAATGAATAGGTTTAAGGGAAATGTACAGGACTTGCACAGTAACAGGTACTTACAGGGGGAACATCTGGTATGCAAGCTCCAATCCCAGTGATAGGAATTTTTAGGGTTCCTCCTTGCTCATTATCTTTGGAATATTATCTTAATGTGTATATATGCATACATACACCATACTGTATTAGGCATAGGTATGTTATGACATTGTGCATATTAAACACATCATCAACAATATTTATGTACTCCATTTCCTAAACAGAAATGTATTAGTTGTTTTTGATACTATGTTTTATAAACTGGTGTGTTCTCTTAAGATGCTGTTCCATACGCCATTGATTTAATAAATTGATAATTTCATATTGAACGTCCCCAACGTACAATATGTAATTTGTTTTGAGGCACTGTAATTTTTTTAAGAGGATAGTCATTTTATTTTCCAACTAATTGAAAGCTACATAGCACAAGTGAAAATGCACATTAGAAAATTGAAACAAAAATAATATAGATTGATCAAAAGATTACAGGACGCTACATAAGGCTGCAGACTACATAAATCACTTCTTAAAGGAATGGTTCATCTTTAAGATAACTTATAGAATGGCAAATTCTGAGCAACTTTTCAATTGATCTTCATAATTTTTTATAGTTATTGAATTATTTGCCTTCTGACGCTTTCCAACTTTCAAATGGGGGTCACTGACCCCATCTAAAAAACAAGTGCTCTGTAAGGTTACAAATGTGTACATTGTATTACTCCTCTTTCTATTCAGACCCACTCCTAGTTATATTCCAGCCTCTTATTTAAATCATGCATGGTTGCTAGGGTAATTTGGACTCTAGCTACCAGAAGTATTTAGCAACCAAACTTTATACAACACATAACTCTTATTTGCTAAGCAATGTGCAGTATATATTGTAGTCAGACAGAAAGAAACCATAACATTTTTATTCTGATTATTGTTGTCTTGCAGATTTGTATATTGTAATTAAATAAAGGAACATTAACATCTAAAAATGTGTTTAAGGGTAAGGCCAGACGAGGAGATTCGGGGAGATTTTGTCGCCTGGCGACTTATCGCCACGTCTTTTGCGCGACTATCTCCCCGAACTGCCTCAGCGTCTTTTCCGCATAGGCTAGAATAAAAAGTCGCCTGTGCTAATGCACACGCTGCGATGCGTTTTCAATAGTCGCCCAAAGTTGCCTCACTGAGGCAACTTTGGGCGACTATTGAAAACGCATTGCCGCGTGTGCATTAGCGCAGGCGATTTTGCGTTGTAGACTATGGGGAAAAGACGCTGAGGCAGTTCGGGGAGATAGTCGCGCACAAGACGTGGCGATAAGTCGCCAGGCGACAAAATCTCCTCGTCTGGCCTTACCCTTAAAGGAATGACCATTTAATGTACTATTGTCCTCCACTGGTAAAACTAGTGTGTTTGCTTCAGAAACACAACTATATTTTATATTAAGAAGCTGCCGCTGTGTAGCCATGGGGGCAGCCATTCAAGCACAGGATACACAGATAACTGATAAGCTCTGTAGACCCCCATTGTATACTGCAGAACCAGTTTAGTATCCTGTGTCTTCTCTACTTTTTTAGCTGTAAATGTCTGCCCCCCCCTCCCGTGACTACGGAAGCATCTTCCACCCCCCCCCCCCTGTGGGTATATGGCAGCTTCTTTGTATACACTATAGTTTATAAAGAAAACACCAGATGTACTTGTTCACGGCAACAATACATTCTATTTTCATTCCATTAAAACACTTTCATTTTGTGGTGTTACTGTTCATCATTGCTTGTACATTATTGCTTGGCTTACGGAATTAAAGGGGAACTCCAGCTTCCAAACTAAGATTTTATAAAGAGGACCATATAACACAGAAACCCCTAATATACCCATCACAGTTACCTGTTTCTTCAAAAAGTATGAATAAATGCAAATTTCTATGCTGAAATACAGCTGTTTAACAGTTCTCTTTCTGCATCATTTGAAATCCTGCCAGTGAATTGGGGACTAAACACCGATGTTTCAAATTGTAACAACTTCTCCACAGTTTACAGACAGCATGCAGGAACTACATTACCCACAATGCATTGCACTGTGATGTTCCGTTCCTTATTGAAATCACGTGTGCAGGGAATTGTGGGGTTTGGAGGATGCAGGCTGAGGAATTTGCACAAAGTAACTGCAAGTTGAAACCCTTTATACTGTATTTATTGGGCAGTAATTAGAAGTAACGTTTTCTTTATTGATCATCATTTAAATGCAGTCTTGATATAGATGCTTTTATATAATATAAAAGAAAAATAAATGATTGAAATTACTTTATAAAACCTTTTTTTCTAATGGTGTTGCATTCTTGACTGTTTTTCTTTCGTGTTAGAGACGAGCCAAATCTACTTTACTTTAATTTACAAATGCAAGTGCATATGGTTGCAAAATGAATTCAATATAATTTATTTCAAAAGGAAGTGCAAAGTACAGGGCCTAGTGGACACAAGTGAGCCGAAGACATAATGTCTGCTTTAAGCTGCCAGTAATTCAAGGGGCATTCAATATGATCAGTGTGCTGATATAACCTATCCCCTGGCTTGAGGAAACAATACTGATACTAGGGCAACCAAGCAGGTTCATGCTGCTATATACAGTATTGTCATGTACAGACAAATTTGGGGCTCCTGTACATGCACCTGTCTCGCCAGTAATAAAGACTGGGACCTTTAATTCCCACCTGCGGGGTTACACAAATGATAACAACTCCTGGAGAGCAGGCTGTGTCAGCCACAGCTCTGTTGAGAGAAGTTTTTTTGGGATGATAAATACTAACGTACACTGCTGCATAGTATAAGTGATGATTACAACTCCTGGAGAGCAGGCTGTCAGCCACAGCTCTGTTGAGAGAAGTTTTTTTGGGATGATAAATACTAACGTATTTTGGTAGAAAATACTATCTGTAGATCTAGGTTATATAAACTTTAGGCTTGTCTTTGAAAACTTCTTGACTCGGGTATATGCTTGATAATTTGCTTGCTTTCATGAACTTGTATGCCTTTTGAGGTTATGTACACATTCCTATTTGCTTTTTATGATTAATTTCTAGGGTAGTGGCCATGTATTTTGAACAGATGAGTTATGACCAATATTAGATCATGCTGTTATAACACCGCTTTGAATAGAGATTTTTTTAAATGATTTTTTTCCTTTAGATTTGAAGAAATATCTTGTATACCATATGTATATAATATTCACTATCTTTGTTTATCTACAAACGCAACGGAACAGGCTACAAACCCAAGGAAGATTCAAATAAACACAATTTTTGTTTTTACACACATACCATGTTTGGTACAGTCCATCAACACATGCAAAATGAATTAATATAGATCCATTTTAATTTATTCTGCTAGATATATAAAGATTCTACTTATCCATTGAAAAACTTTGATGCTTCAGATCGAAGGCCTGCATTTAGCGTGTTTATGGTTAGCTCTTTCTATGGGAAGGGATGGTGGGTAAAGAGCGGTGTTTTAACTATTAATGTCTGTTGACAATTAATAATCCCAGAATTACTAGCTGTTACATAAGTACCAGCCAAGTAACTCCTAAATGTAAGCATTAAAATCACAACTTAGGATCAAGGGAGGTTTTAAAGAGTTTAACAGGCTGCACATATAGTGCAATAGTTGGAGAAGAAAGAGTCAGAGCAGATTTATTTATTTTTTACAGAATTCTATTAAAAACCATTGTCTCTGCATCTTACTTTAAAATTTGTTCCCTATGAAGTTCTGAGAAGATCGCTTGAAAACTGCCCTTTTAACTTTAGTTGTAATAGTACGGGTACATTACATTTTTTCTTAAATGGGGTTGTTCATCTTCCAAACACTTCAATTGTTTTCAGATTACTTTCCATTATTTATCTTTTACCGTTTTTTCAAACTTTAAGTTTAAAGTTTAATGTCCCTGTCTCTGGTGTTTGAGTCTGGCAGATCAGTAATTCAGATGCAGACTCTAAACTGTTACAATTTTGCAAAATTTAGTTGATACATTTTCTGCAGCATCTATGGAGTATTGGCAACTATTGTATCAATTCTAACAGCTGCCTTTGATGAAACTCAGGGATTCTGCTCAGTAGGGACAAAGCTAAGAAATGTATCCACTAAATGTATCCATTTAGAACAGTTGGTAACCCCCCCTCCCAGAGCTGCTTTAGAAGGGGAAAAATGACATGCTAAACTTCAATATTAGAAAAACAGTCACACATAGAAAATAGGCAGTAAATGGAAAGGTCTTTATTTCTGCTGGACTATATGAAACCAACTGAACTGAAAAAAATGTTGGAAGGTGAAAACCCTTTTAAAGGGATGGTAATACCTTCCTTGTTCAATAAATAGTGAGTTTGAGGTCTTTTTTAATGGCTTTCAAAATGTGCCATGCTTTGGCAATCATAAGTAACTGCTGTTTGGCTATCATTCTAAGTAGTTACTTTTCCTTTGTCAGAATGAAAATGGTATGATTTGTCTGAAAACTTTGTAATTAATTGTTACATTTCTAACTCAATATAATACAATTAAGAAATCTATCCATTGTCCCCTTTTTATGCAGCATATAGCAGTAAGGGAATGTCGTTTTTATCAGTACAGGTATTGGACCTGTTATCCAGAATGCTTGGGATCTGATGTTTTCTGGATAAACCATACTTTAAGGTTTAAATGAATTAAGACTTGATTAAACTCCTTAATATTGTTTTGCCAGATTAATTATATTTTAGTTGGGATTAAGTACAAGGGGGGAGACAATTAATTCATTTTTAAATTTTTTAATTATTATTTGCTCAAATACACTGTGCGTGTTACGGCCCAAACCCGACCGACCCCCGGGTATTGGACAGGCCCACGCGTCACTAGTTACAATGTACAATTCTGATGCAATGTACAATGTTGCAATGTACCCAGCAGCAACCCAGTGCAGAACTGTAACATGTTTGTGTCTGCTTTAGGTAACCATGTTCTTGTTGCAACAAACCGCTGAAGTAGCATCTTCCAAGTTAGACTCATGTACCTATTTTCATTGAGCCATTCTTTTGCTGTTATAGGGACTGGTGTGTGTTTAACTGCTGGTGGCAGTATATTTAAACCCACATGTATAAACATGCACTAATTTAATCTGTTGTGCTACAAAGGTGTTAGTGAGTCAGGGGTGCTGAAAAGGGACAACTGGGTTTACCAGTATATCTTGATCTGTTAACTAGTAGGTCACAGCAGTCCAGATTATTCCATTAGGTCACCCTGCTAGGTACACCATTATTATTATTAAAAAGTAAGTGCTGTTTATTTAAGTACAAAATGTCTTACATTTTCCATAGGAAATCAACCAACATAGCAGCCTTGTATAAATCTAAATATACAGTTCGGAATGTTCTGAACATACAGTAAACTATGCTCTTACAGGGTATGGGAACTGTATTGATGATACCTATAAATTTTATTTTGAGGAAATCGGTTAAAGATATTATAAAATTGATTTCCTGTCACCCCCCCCCTTCATCCATAAAAAAAGCTGCATCTTTTTTAAATAAACTGAATTGGTGCATTACAAAAAAAAGCTTTCATGTTCCCACTATATAGTATTCTTGAATGACATGAAATCATAAATAGTGTGCATAACATTTTATTATATTTATTAAACAACCTGAGCACAGAAGGTAATGCGCTTTAGTTCTGAGCTGACTACTTCTAGTATTGATATCCCATCATTTTCTCCCATAACCATTAATAGCAGGAATGCTTTTTATTGACAGCTTGCATCTGCCCATTGAAGTCCCTGTATTAAATTGTTTTAGCTCACTCTCAAGAGAGCAACAGACCCAATACATCTTATAGCTGATACATTTCAGGATGTTGTTTTGTGGCTCTGTTTGCATATTCTTGCTTGTCTTTCTTTTGTAAAAATCAATTTGCCCCAATATTTAGGTTCCCTTGAAATATATGATCATTTTAATATGGCCCAGATTGGTAAATGCAGGTATATGTCATCTGTTACAGCTATATCATTCAATCAGAATGCATACATAGGCAATCTCCAGATTACTATTTAGCTGCCCAGTTGCTAGGTTACTAATAAATATGTAGGAGTTACTCTTCTGTTAAAGTTCACTTGCAACATTTTCAGGTTCGAGTAAAAAGCGGAATAACCTAATATATTATAGTAGTTTTCCTGTGCACAGCAGTGATTTATGCCTAAAGATCTCTGTTTAAATCAGCACAGGTTCTGGCAGGTATTTGGTGAATACACCTTACGGAAAGGCTGTCTCCTATAGGCTCCATTTTATACAAATAGTATATACATATTTTTAAAAATGGTTTTCTTTTTCTCTGTAATAATAAAAACAGTAGTCTGTACCTGGTCCAAACGAAGATATAATTAATCCTTATTGGAAGCCAAACCAAGGCTATTGGGTTTATTTAATGTTTAAATGATTTTCTAGTAGGCTTAAGGTATGAAGATCCAAATTATGGAAAGATCTGTTATCAGTAAAACCCCAGGTCCCGAACATTTTGGATAACCGATCCCACACTTGTACTAATTTTTTGCCTCGTCTGCCTTTTCACGATGAGAGCCGCAAAATGGGTCAGGTCACAGAAAGGACTGCAGAAAAACCCATGCATCTCTTGTTCATATCCTTGAGGCCTTCAGTGGCTTGTTCATTTCTCTCTCTTTTTACTGTTTTGCTACAGTGGCCCAAAATTTCAAAATTACATATTCATGTATTTGTAACCCAGTCAGGAATTGATCACTTCAGTGTGCCTGTGGTGGTAGTTCCCTTACTAGCTGAGCTGAGCTAAACATCTTTTTCAGACAATAGCTTTCCAGAATTAATGATTAATCATATTGGCAAATGCATGATTAATTTCTATTTAGGGAAATGTTTAATCTAGTGCACATGTATCTCCATCTTAGATTAGCTTTCGATTAACCAACAACAAAGCTTGGATTGCTACAATAAGCGTGGCCGTGCACAGGCAGATTTAAGATAATGATTCGAGTCCTTTGACTGAGTGGGCAGTTTATCTGACAGGGCTGCCTAACCGATATCTGGCACGTTTGATCTTTCACAGCGGATGGAGGATTGTATCAGAAAGTTGTGCTCACTGCTTTTTTTTTTTTAACTATAAAGCAGAGGTGCAGCATGACTGTGAAACTCCCAGGTGAGACAAGTATAGCTTTGGGGCTCACTTTTTCTGTCTTAGGCAGGAAAACTCTGCCTCAGTTATTTGATCGGGAATGAGGTGATTCACCTTTAAGTCAACTTTTAGTATGTTATTTAATGGAAACTTTTCAATTGGTTTTCATTATTTATTTTTTATAGTTTGTTTAGTAAATGCCTCTGCTATAAAGCTATTTATTTATTACTCCTCTTTCCATTTAGGCCCTCTCCTATTCATATAACAGTCTTTTATTCATATCAATGCATGGTTGCTAGGGTATTTAGGACCCCAGCAACCAGATTTCTGAAATTGCAAACTGGAGAGCTGCTTATAATAAAAAGCTAAATTACTCAAAAACCACAAATAGAAAATGAAAACCAATTGCATATCGTCTTGTAATATCACTCTCTACATCATACTAAACGTTAAGGTAAACCACCCCTTTACGCAAACCGATAAGAGAATGTTGATAATCTTTCTTTGCAGAGCCTTTGTTTTCTTGACAATCTGACATTTAAACTCCGCAGCTTTATACAGAGGAAGTAACCCTTCCACAGGAATAAACAATTCTGTTTTGGATATTAAGTCTCCAGTAATATCTTTTTAATTTAGAATCGGTCAACTGTTTCCTTTACTTCCTGGTACAGACTGTCTGTTCTGCTAAGTGCAGGAATCTTCCCACATAATGAGACTATTAAATTTCATTGCTACAATATGGATAGGTTTCGTGTGCCATTGTATTTCTGGTAGATGCTTCTTTCAAATTTCAAGAAAGGCTATTTTACTTACCTAGGCTGTAGTTTAAAAAGTTAATAAAATGGATTATGTACTACTAAGATTAAACATTTTTTTTTTTTGTTAACTGACAGGCTATTGATGAATTTCTGGCTGAGTTGAAGACCCGGGAACAACCACAATTGGTTTCAGTGCCTCCTAACACTGCTCTGAAGTTCTTAATGGCTCGGAAGTTTGATGTTTCTAGAGCAATTGATTTATTTCAAGCTTACAGAGTAAGTATAGCTTTTATGGATTAAGTCTTTCACTCATAATTTTCTAAGCAATCACATTTTTTTTTTTAATTAAATAGACATGGGTTGGTTTCAATATTTTGTGATGTAAGCCAATTTCTACATCTTTCTATTGCCAAATTCAGAAATGTCCCATAATTGCTGAATCTGTTCATGGCATTCTAGTATTTCTTTTCTTTGCTAGTTCACTGTAATCAGAGTATAGAATAATATTGAAAACACAATGGGATTTTTTTTGTTTAAAAACAAAGCTGCTGTCCTATGTTTTCCCTTTCACAAAATAGAACACAAGGCTAAAAGAAGGCATCTATAATATTAACCCTGATGAAGAACCATTGAGAGCAGAGCTGCTAAGTGGTAAATTTACAGTTTTGGTAAGTAGCTATTTCAGAAACCGCAAATTTGAAAGTATCTTCACTCAAGATTTTTTTTTTTTTTTTTTTTTTAACTAAAAATACCCTTATAGAATCAGTTAAGTTCTACAGGTATTGTAGAATTAGGTAGACCTGGTAAACCTACAATACAAGTCACATTGAGTATTTTTATATGTGAGATGTATATATGGTAGTTTGATCCATGGTTTCCAAATTTTCCTAAATTTTCAGATTATCCATTGTAATACTAGTCAGACACTGTTACCTAGTAGTTATCTAGTCTGGATTTGATCATTCGTATATTGTGAATAGATGTTTTGATGTGTGTGTGTGTGTGTAAAGAGGACCAGCACTCCGTTTCCAAAACTCAATGATTTATTGTAGTATCCTCGAGACACTGTGATACTACAATAAATCATTGAGTTTTGGAAACGTAGTGCTGGTCCTCATTACAATTATTTATATACTATTTTGGCCAAGCACCCGGAAAATGACATATTGTGAAGGAGTGCGGGTATCCTCTGTATTATCATTCATTAAGTGAGTGGTTTCTTCTTGGGAAATATAGAGGTTGTCTTGCCCTGTGTACCTCTTTTTGATGTAGTTTTGTTTTTTCAACGACTCATTGTATGCACTCTCCATTGTTTAGTTACAATTTTGTTTTACTCTACAATTTAATAACAAGCTATTTGGATAAGAATTGTGTGAATGGTAGCTATATGTTTATGTACAGTTTCAAAATATAAAACTTTTTTCCAAATTAAGTGAATGTAGTGATAGTTGTTTTGTAAATCAGCCTGGAAGAGATGAAAATGGGGCCGCATTAGCTTTATTCACTGCTAGACTCCATCGACCGGATGTTACCACGCATAAGGCGGTTCTGCAGGCTATTATCTATCAGCTAGATAAAGCCATTGAGAGGTAATTTATTGATACTTCTTTAATGTTATGAGTGTTCATATGTATTATTTCTTGCCGATAGGAAAAGAAAGTAGTGATTGTTCTTTAATATTATGTATACTTAATTAAGATTTTATCTTCCTCTCTCATTTACTTTTTTTGCCAATTCTTTAAATCCTAGGAGTGCTGTCCTTGGTCTTTTGTATTTTTTGTGCTAGCATCCATATTTATATGTATGTGTAGACACACACACACACACACACACACCTGTTATCCGAATACCTATTATCCAGAAAGCTCAGAATTACAGAAAGCCCATTACCCATAGACTCAATTATAATCAAATAACCCATATATATATATATATATATATATATATATATATATATATATATATATATATATATATATATATATATATCTCTTCTTCTGGAGATCTATCTATCTCTCTCCAGAAGAAGGCGAGCACTCACAGGTCTTACAATGCAAAATGGTGAATTTTATTAAGATGAAAAAGTTACTTCCACCATTTTTGCATTGTAAGACCTGTGAGTGCTCGCCTTCTTCTGGATATTCTACTGCTTTTGCTGTTGGCACCCAGGTACCAAATACATTTTAGTGCCGGCCACATACGTGTATATATCAATATCTATCTATATGTATGTGTGTGTGTATATATATATATATATATATATATATGTATATATATATATATATGTATATATATATATATATATATATATGTATATATATATATATATATATATGTATATATATATATATATATATGTATATATATATATATTATATATATATATATATATATATATATATGTATATGTATATATATATATATATATATATATGTATATATATATATATATATATATATATATATATATATATATATATATATATATATATATATATATATGTGTATATATATATATATATATATGTATATATATATATATATATATATATGTATATATATATATATATGTATATATATATATATATGTATATATATATATATATATATATATATATATATATATGTGTATATATATATATATATATATATATATGTATATATATATATATGTATGTATATATATGTATGTATATATATGTATGTATATATATGTATGTATGTATATATATGTATGTATATATATGTATGTATATATATATATGTATATATATATATGTATATGTATATATATATATGTATATATATATGTATATATGTATATATATATATATATATATATATATATATATATATATATATATATATATATATATATATAATCTCCAAATGTTATATAGGCCCCATAGAGTGTGTGTGTGTAGTGATACAGTTGCTCTGTTTATTTGACTTTATATTCAATTATTTAATTTAGTATTATTTAATTTTAATTATTTAATTAAATTAAATTATTTTATTCTGCTTATTATTTGTCTTATGTAGGGAGCCTAGCTGTTTCATATATTGGGGGAGGAAAAAACAGATCAGATTTTATTTGCATGTTACGATCGGATTATTATTTTGTTCCAGAGTTGAAACTCAGCGGAATGGACTTATATTCATCTATGATATGATCAATTCCTCTTACGGAAACTTTGATTATGAGCTGTGTGTTAAAATACTGAACCTTTTGAAGGTGAGTGTCGGTAGTTATTTTACTGGCTAAAAAGCCATTTTAAATATATTAATATCTATAATTATTGGAATGATTATTGGTGAAATAAACTAGTTTTACGTTGTAATAGGATCAATTTGGTTTCTTTTTTTTTTTTAGTGGTTGATTCCCTGGAAAGGGTTTATTTGTTCCTCCCAGTGTACACTCTGTCCAATATGTAGGCTTATTTAGTTGCTAGTTAGAAAAACCTGCCTTAGGTTGAAATCTGTATCTGAAGACAATACACGCCAGAAATTAGTGTCGGGGTTCTTGAGTTCTTATTTGGTTTAATTTTTTTTAATTCGAAAATTCACCTCGACCTTTGATAAATCTGCCCATTATTATTATAGTTTCTTTAAAATAATGTTCAATAATATCCTGATTTTGTTTTTCAGGGTGCATTTCCTGCACGTCTTAAGTGTGTTTTTATTGTATCTTCGCCACTTTGGTTCCGAGCTCCATTTGCTGTATTGAGATTGTTTGTCAGAGAAAAGCTACGGGAAAGGGTAGAGTATTACTCTCTATATTTTATAATTTAAATATGACAGTCTGCTCCTATTTATGGTATAAACATATTTGTTTAAAAAAAAGTTCTAAGCGCATTTCAAAGTGCACTTAGTTATGTTAGCTTTTTTGACATTTATGGGTAATTCCTGTAAATTAATAAGGGTAAATGCTTGAAACATTAGACGTTATGCTGCTCCCCAGTTTTCTTAACCTTCCACATAAAACAAAAGTTGTAACCCTGTTTGTATGTGTTAAGGCTTTCTCTAGGATTGCACCTGTACTTTAAACTATGTATACATTTGACTTGAAAAGAAGCTACCATTTTGAAATAATTAGGGGCAGGTATTTAGAATCTGATGCTGCCTTATTTCTGAGTGAATTAAACTACTAGGGAGATAATTGAATAAGTAATTGCTGGGCATATTTCACTCTGCTTCTTACTTCACAGTTAAAATAACGACCCCATGGTTTCTTCTGTACTACTTCATGGATTGTGGTCCTAGTGAGGTGCAAGATATTGGCAGTGCTCAAATACTTATTTTTAGCTGCACTCATAAAACTTTTGGCATGGTTAACCATTTGCACCTTCTGCATCTGCTATTGCAATGATCTTGTAGGTCCGAAAGCATATAGTGGTTATGTCCATACAATTGTCCAGACTGTGATTAGTAAAAGTAGAAGTTTTGAGTAGAAAATAGTTTCTTTTTGAGAAACATTTTTTAAAAGGTGAAGAAAAAATAGGTCAAAATGGAAGCTGAATGCAGTATTTATTTTACAGCATAACTTCAGTCATCTGTTTTTAGGAACGATCATTGCAAAGACAAATATATAGTGTGCGCAAAGGTTTTCCTAAGGCACAACAATGTCTTGCTCTTCAATTTGCTTTTTCTTTAACCTAGGTGCGAACAGTAAAAGCCCATGAGCTGGTAAACCACATACCAAAAGAATCCTTACCTGAGCATTTGGGCGGGACCTCAAAATATAGCCATGTGTCTTGGATTCAATCGTGTGTCAATTCCAGGCAAACTCAAGAAAATGCAGATTGCATGGATCATCTGTTCATGATCTATGCATCGGATCAGAATCCTGTGAGTGACAGACTTAATTCTAACTGCACCCAGCAGAATGTGACTGATAATACCAGACTTATACATAATCATTACCATGAAAATAGGACTAAAAATTATTCAGATGTACACAGAGTAAGCAGCTGTGTTCACTGGAATGGTTCTGCAGGTAGTGGGAACTATGATTGTTATGACAAAAATTCCAGTACAAACACCAATTGCCGGAGGCCACCACCACAATCAGAGACCCCTCCGGACACACCTTTATATAAGCAGCCTGCTGATAATCCCTCCATCCCACCTTTACCCCAGAAATCACGACCACTGCCCCCAGGCATGGAGCTGTCTATACATATGCCAGAAGATGGAGGAATGATGGTACTTGGTTTGGTTCAGCATGTCAAAAGGATGAAAAAGAGGGGAATATTTCAAGAATATGAAGAAATAAGAAAAGACCCACCTGTTGGTTCATTTGATATTTCAAAGTAAGTTTGTGTTCAATCCACTGTATTGTAATGGTAATTATTTGAAAAAGCCTTCAGTATAGTGTGTCATAATAGTTTTCTTAAAGGGGATCCAAACCCCAAAAATCAAATAGATGTAAACTTTCTCTGAGCACTTTTGAAATCCTTAAAATTTACGTTCATTTTCTTTTCTTAGCCATATCTAAAATATTTGCATTATTATACAGCCAATAATCTCATCTAAAAATAAAAAATGAATGCAAACTGCAAAAGTGTTCGCAGCCACCAATCTGAATACACAAATTGTCTTTTCCCCAGTGGTGGCTATAGGTTAAGATGCTAATGGTTATCATGATTGCAACTAAAGTGTCCTCTGTCTCTTGTGAGATTCTTGGAGCATTATCAAGTTAGTGAAAGTAGCTTTGTGTGCTGTGCATTTTATTGAAAAAGGAAGCGTGATGTAAATTTTATATACAATTTTATACATTAATAATAATTAATAAAGTACAATGGTTAAAATATAGAGTTGTGTGCAAGTATTAATGGTTGTTAAAGGGGCCCTGTTATCAAAGATAACATTTTCAATATAGAGAATCAGTCTGAAATGTTCTGGATTTGGTCTGTGACTACTCTTTGTGTTGTAAAGCATATAATTATACTGCACCAAATAAAGGTAGTATGTTTTCCAAATAGACCCACTTTGTGCTACCAAAATTTTTTTCTAAGCAAAAGACCTAATAGCTTTAACTCTCACTTCAGAATAGGATGGGTTGTTTTTTTTTTTTCTTCTTCTCTCCCCTCTATTACCTTGCTTATTGCAGCCTGTTTAATGAAAACATTTTGATTTTCCCGAAAGAATAGATGGAAACACAAAGCATGTTTACTGGGCTGTGCATATTCAGTATATAAGATGTCATTGAAGAAAATCATCTAAAAGTTTTCTTTTCTATCTAGGTAAAAAATGGGACTGAAACAAGCAGTATAGCACAAATACATTTCTAGATCTGCAAGTACTCCAGTACTTATTAAATTGACAGCTTTTTCCCCCCACACATGCACATTGGAAATGGACTGTTAATGAGAATGTAAATTACCATTTTAAAAGCAAGTTGCTTCTTTACAATGGCAAGCATTCGAAATTGAGTGGAAAATATATACGATATACGATTATCAGAATTTCTTTTTATTTTCTTATATTTTTTCTAGCTGGTTCTGCCATCACTTCTTTTTACATTATGGCATAGCAGTCTTTGTTATCAGGGAACAAATGGAACAAATTGGTTTTTGCTTATAGTTTTGGTTTTTTTTTCAGGTAAATTTATTGAACATTTATGGGGGTACACATTACAAACAGCGAATTAAGCAGATTACAATACAGCAAGGTATACATATATTTCATAGGTACCTCATAGTCCACAAAATATGTCACATTTCCTAGTTGCTACTACAAGGTATATATACTGGACATTATCTGCACATAGGGGTTGTTGAGGGGGTATTTCCTAAGCCAGGGTCCCCATTTTCACTGAAAAAATATCCCCTCGTCCAATTTGTTTTGATATCAAGTACTCTCTATTTGCCAGTTGGGACATGGCTGTGATCCATTGAGTGATATTGGGCGGTTCCTCTGCTTTCCAGTTGAGTGTTAAGAGCCTCCGCACTTAAAAAAAAGCTATGCAAAGGAATAAAGCGGCTCGGGAGGTTATATTGATACCCGTCTGAATATTCAATAAGCATAATTTGGGGTTGGGTACAAGAATAGCTCCTGCTATTGCAGATAGGAGCGCCAATGCACTATTCCAGTATGCCTGAATCATAGGACAAAGCCAGAGAGTATGCATTAATTTGCCCTCCTCCTGTTTACATCTAAGGCACAGTGGTGAAAGGTTGGGAAACTTTTTATGTAGTCTGCTCCGAGTATAGTAGGCTCTATGAGGCAGAAATAGTGTCGATTTGAAGGGGTAAACCTTAAGCCCAGATATGGTACCAAAGTTCTCTGTGAGGCCAATTACCTCCCTCAGGGAATGGTGTGCTAGTACTTCTTGCATTTAAGGCTCTAACCCTTGGTGGATTTATGCTGGCTTCCAGGGGCACCGCACCAATGAGACAAGTTTAGGAACGCTCTTCAGGCAGCAGTGAGCCCACTAGTCACCAGGGGTGTCAAAAAATTCACAGATAGCACAATTGTGCTTCGCTGGGCTAACACTCTGGACCTCCTTGTCCCCTTCCACGCCAAAATAAGTGAGTGGGGAGAGGGGACGGCAGCTGCAAGCCTTCTTAGGTGGCAAAGGGGCTACTATGGCCCCTACTAGCTTCACACACAGATGCACACATTTTCCAAGTGTTTAGGATTGCATGGTTTGTACCTACTATACAGTGTCAAATACAATGTAAATTTCTGCTGCTATTTCATAGTGTGAGGGAATCCCCTTCACTGCAAAAGCACTCTCTCTCTCTCTCTCTCTCTCTCTCTCTCTCTCTCCCTCTCTCCCTCTCTCCCTCTCTCCCTCTCTCCCTCTCTCCCTCTCTCCCTCTCTCCCCCTCTCTCTCCCCCTCTCCTGGTTGAGTGCATCACTAGCACACAGAGGCTGCCAGACCCCTCCAAGCTTACTAAGTTCTGAAAAACACACAAAGGATCGGCGACAACACTTTCTATGCCTCCCCACCATCTTTAAAATGTCACATTTTCTATTGGACATGGGACTGTAACACTATTTTTCTAAAATGCTTTAGTTATTTTTCTCTCTTTAATATCTTCTGTGCTGGTTCGGTTTTTGTTGACTGATGGGACAAACCTAATGACCATAAGGGTTCTGCAGTCAGAATCCTCTTTCAATTGATGACCAGTTTACTGCTCCTTGTTTGTGTTAGGCTTTAAATATTCTGTTATTGCAGTAAGCAGTCATTTATCCATTATGGCATTGTAGTATATGGTAATCTAACACTACATTTATATTCTCCTCTTTATAGGAAATCCCACAATCAAGCAAAAAATAGGTACAGCGACGTGCTCTGTTTAGACCAGTCAAGAGTTAAGCTGGGACTTGTTGGTACAGATGAGGTAAGTTATGAGAATTCCCATTAATTATGTTTAAAGGGGTGGTTCACCTTTAAGTTTTTAGTATGTCACATAATGGCCAATTCTAAGCAACTTTTCCATTGGTCTTCATTATTTTTTAATGTTTTTGAATTATTTGCCTTCTTCTTCTGACTCTTTCCAGCTTTCAAATGGGGGTCACTGATCCCATCTAAAAAACAAATGCTCTGTAAGGCTTCAATATCAATAACAATATCATGTATTGTTATTGCTACTTTTTATTACTCATATTTCTAATCAAGCATCTCCTATTCATATTCCAGTCACTTATTCAAATCACTGCATGGTTGCTAAGGTAATCTGGACCCTAGCAACCAGACTGCTGAAATTGCAAACTGAAGAGCTGCTAAATAACTCCAAGACCACAAATAATAAAAAATGAAAACCAATTGCAAATTGTCTCAGATTATCACTATACATCATACTAAAAGTTAATTTAAAAGTGAACAACCCCTTTAATAGCTACATTCGACTGGGTTGTGTAGCAGTGGTAGGGGTGCTTCAGTCTGAAGAAACAACAATAAAAAATCCGATGGCACACAGGACTACAGGACAGGGTTTTATTTCCCGAAATGTTGCATTTTCACTCCGCTTTGAAATAAAAATTGGAAGATTTCCTGTAGTCCTGTGTGCCATCGTTTTTTTTCGTGTTGTATCTTGCTGTGAGGTGGCCGAGCCTCTACCCTTGTGCACCAGGTGTCTTTTTCATTCTGCAGGGTGTGCGAGGTCCTGCACTGTTCTGATGCTTCAGTCTGAAGGCCAGTGTGGGTGAGGTTTGCTGTGCTTTGAAACAGCAGTGTTCTCTTGTATTTGCAACCTTGTTAAGAGGGGCCTTGCCAAGGTTGAAGTCCATTCACCTAACCTCACAAGGACCAAGCCTAGATTAGCTTTAATTGCAGTTTGCCCTGTTTAGCTCAAGAAGTAGCAACAACAAATACTGCTACAACATATTTTAAAAGTATGCATATGTAAATTTAGATGCATACATGTCCCTAGTTCTTCTATAAAGGCTATTTTGTATAACGTTTTACGTTGGTCATTTTTCTATCAATTAGAATGTCCATCCCTTTTGATATTTTTTCCGAAAACCTATTTGCTCTGCTTTCAGACAACAGATTACATTAATGCCAGTTTCATGGATGGCTATAAAAGAAAGAATGCTTACATTGCAACACAAGGTGAGATATAAAACAGTCTTATTGGCTTTCACCAGCTACGCTTGTGTTGTGGCATCTGTTATTCTTAGGCATGTAGGGCGCCAAGCATGTTCCACTATTGCCTACCTTGCCCTAGTTTCAGCGTGTGTGTGTGTGTGGTAAGTTGGGGGAGGGTGCTTACCTTGGGCACCCTTAAAGGCGAAGGAAAGGCTAAAATTAAGTAAGCTTTATCAGAAAGGTCTATACAAATACACCAAGTAAACCCTCAAATTTATGCTGCTAAGTCCTCTGTCAAAAGAAACACAGCATTTCTTTCCTTCTATTATGTACACATGGGCTTCTGTATCAGACTTCCTGTTGTCATCATAAACCTCCAGGGCTACGGCTTCAGCATGCTCAGTTTGCTCCCTCCTTCCCTCCCTGCTGTAATCTGAGCCCAGAGCTATGAGTGAGCAGGGGGACACTCAGGCAGGCAAAAATGGCAGCTGCTATCCTAAACAGAGAGAGCTTCTAGAGCTGTTTACTCAGGTATTGTAAAGCATTCTGCAGATTAAATTTAGTGTTATTGCTTGCACTATTGTGTCTAATCTATTGGCAATAAACTTCTTCAGTAGCTTTCCTTCTCCTTTAACCTTCGGCACGACACAAAACAGTATTGCACCCCCACCACCACAGTGCAGT
This sequence comes from Xenopus laevis, assembly GCF_017654675.1. Classification (NCBI taxonomy): domain Eukaryota; kingdom Metazoa; phylum Chordata; class Amphibia; order Anura; family Pipidae; genus Xenopus; species Xenopus laevis. The sequence goes on along the minus strand of NC_054371.1, from coordinate 88,049,283 downwards.
CCATGTATTGTGCTTGCACCTATCGGAAAACAGAGATAACCCCTCGGCTTTGCTGCCAGTAAGCTTCCTAGAAAGCTACTGTTTCCCACTAAATATTTAAATTGACAAGACCTGTTTGCTGCTTTGCACCTTTTATTACCTACCCCATTTATTCAGAATCTGATAAAAATGGACTAACTTATGTAGAGACATATTGCAGCAGTGGTAGATGTATTCACAATTAATTGGGAGCATATTCTACAATAACCTGAAACATGGTCCTACCCAGTATATTTCACATCCATAACAAGGAAGTTTTATAAACAAAGGCTACTTGTGTATTTTTCCGTTTTCCAAGGTGAATTAGCTGTTCTACGTCTGTATCTGTCAAAATGATAATTTACAAAATTGTCACTGTCTGCCTCTGTTTGTTGCATGGTTGTCATCCACTTTATTATTTAAAATTAAACCTATAGCATTCCAGTGGGGATTCAGGGTCAGGGTGTAAAAAGCCGGAGTTTATTAGTTTTTGTTGTCTGTGACCTCCTTATAAAATGATCTGCCACTTAAGGAGTACAGTAGCTGCCTTTTTTGTAATTTTAAACGTCGCCACTGGAGGACAGCAAAGGCTATCTGACATGTAATAACTGCTCCCTGTATTGTTGTCACAGTTTGGATTTAAATGTTTTAACCCCCCCAAAAATGTCCTTTCCAACAGGTCCTTTGCCAAAAACGTTTGATGATTTCTGGCGAATGGTGTGGGAACAGAAGGTGTTAATCATTGTAATGACAACAAGGTATGTGCAGTATGTTGCTTCAGCAAGCATGTTTTAGTAAGGGAATTTTGCTGTGTTAAAGTGGTATTCTGGGTTTGTGAAAAATACTAGCCAACAAATTTTCCTTAATTCTTCTGCTGAATAAGTCTGAATTTTCGACCTGCATTCAAAGTATTGATTTGTAGGTGTGTTTATTTTCTGACACCAGCAAGTATTGTTTGAAGTTCATGTCCTAGCAACTACACCCCCATCATTTCCTTAGACAATCCTCTACATTCTTTCATTTGCATTTCCATCTTTGCTTGTTAGCATGCATCTGTTGGTATTACATATTGTATTAAAGTGCTGAATCAATCACCAATAATATTTAACTTAAAGGATGAATTGACCAATTACGATTAATGTACTATTAGTTCATATATATATATATATACACCCGAGTTTGCACCAGTTTTTATTTGCTCAGTAATTTTTCAGGTATTATGGTCATATCCCAGACTCAGCATATGATGACTATAATAGATCCTCACAGCTAATAAACTGTCAAATTGGTAATTTGTTTCATCACATGGTTGTGTCAACAAATCTTATAGCTGTGGTTCATAAATTCGTTTTCACAACAGTTTTTGGCCTTAAAAAAATATTGCATGTGCAAAAGTAAAAGTACTTGCACCCCCCAATTAGATAAAATAGTTCAGTGAGTTAAATTGAATTTTCATTATTTTTTTTTTTTTTTTCATCAAGGGTAATAGAAAGAGGCCGAATAAAATGCGGACAGTATTGGCCATTAGAAGCAGGAAGAAGTGAAGATACTGGGCACTTTATAATCAGGAACATCCACATAGACCTCTTCCAAGACTTTAAGCTTACACACCTGGAAGTATACAATAAGCAGGTATTGGACGAATTTTGAAAATTTTGCTCATCACTACAAATGCAAATTTACTTGCTGCTTATAGTCATGTTTCTGTATATAGTGCTGTATTGTGTTTGTATTGTGTAGAGATGTATTACATAATAGCCCCATGCAGTTAAATATGTATACAAGCTATAATCTAAATGGTCTAGTTGCCTAGTTATGTGCTAGTTCTGCGGTGTACTTTTTTTTTCATTGTAAACTCTTGGAAGACATAGTAACATAGTAAGTAAGGTTGAAAAAAGACACATGTCCATCGAGTTCAACCTTTTTAAGGTATTACTTATACTGGTATATTATCATCTCTCATTTCTTTTAGACAGATGAAAGTCAAAGTGTTGCCCATTACCAATACATGAGCTGGCCTGACTTTGGTGTGCCTAAATCTGCCTCTGCCATGCTAGATTTCCGAACCCAGGTGAAGCAACACCAGGCAGTGGCTGTTCAAGCCCTAGGGATGGCGTGGACGGGACATCCTGCTGGGCCACCAGTTGTTGTTCATTGCAGTGCAGGGATTGGCAGAACAGGTAATTGTGTGCTACAAAATACTTTGCTGATATAATATAATATAATTTTCTTCCAGCAGCTAGAAGCCAATGTGAAAGAATGCTGTTAAATTTGTCTAGAGTATGAGTGTAGTACAGTGCTCGGTGACCAGGCAGAACTTTTTTTTACAACCATTAGCCACATTATATTTCATGAAGAGTTATGCCATCTTTTAGAGTGCTGACATATGGGCAGTTTTGTTGCCTGGGGGAAATCTGTGCTACTATGGGCAACACATCTTCCTGAAAGGCCCGTGCCCTAGTCAGCTTGATGCTTCCAGCTGTGAATAACCATTACAGATAGAGTAACATTTAGGTTTTTACACTGTAGACTGTCCTAATATATATAGTTATTGAGCTACTTGAAAGGCTTTTGAAAGTTTGATCTTGAACCTGCAAGATCACCTTTTACACACTAATGTTTTATGTTTAAAGAAAATGCATTTAATATTGTAGTTTGCGGAAATGATATACAGTAGAACCCCAATTTAAGTTTTTCAAGGAACCAGGAAAAAATTATGTAAAATCTGGGAAAATGTAAAATCAGGGAAATGCATTAAAGCAACTTTTTCTTCAAGTACTGAAAGAATATAAGCACAGGAGTCAGTTTTATTTTGAGATACAATATTTACTGTGTTAGTAACAAGGGTTGAATATTACAGTGTTAATGTTACACTATGGGGGGCATGTGCAAGGCATCCCTGTCAGTCATATATACAACCTAAAGCAATAAGTGATTGGTGCAGGACTGTATAAGGGGCAGACTAATTGGAATTGACCATTTACAGGCAGAACCATGGCAAAATATACATCTGGTTAGTATTTTAAACCTCTTCATTTCACAAATAATATCATTCATAGAGGAAAAAAGCAATTTTTGCTTACATCAGGGCAAAATTTGGATGTAAAATCCAGGAAAACATTACTTAAAATCAGGGAAATGCACCCATTGAAATAAATGCATTATAAATTGGTGGGACCACAAATAAAAAATGTAAAATACGGGAAAACTTAAAATCAGGGTACTTAAAATCGATGTTTCACTGTATCAAGGTAAAAATGTAACCAGTTTTACTGTACACTGACACCATACAGGTGGAGACTAAAGATACTTCTGTGATCAGTCTGCACGCCAGTCAGACGTTTTAGTTTGATCATACATGTATATAACCAGATTGGATTAATCCCACTGCTTGGCCATCATTCTATATTTAAAGGGATACTGTCATGGGAAAAAACATTTTTTTCAAAGTAAATCGGTTAATAGTGTTGCTCCAGCAGAATTCTGCACTGAAATCCATTTCTCAAAAGAGCAAACAGATTTTTTTATATTCAATTTTGAAATCTGACATGGGGCTAGACATTTTGTCAATTTCCCAGCTGCCCCTGGTCATGTGACTTGTGCCTGCACTTTAGGAGAGAAATGCTTTCTGGCAGGCTGCTGTTTTTCCTTCTCAATGTAACTGAATGTGTCTCAGTGGGACATGGGTTTTTACTATTGAGTGTTGTTCTTAGATCTACCAGGCAGCTGTTATCTTGTGTTAGGGAGCTGTTATCTGGTTACCTTCCCATTGTTCTTTTGTTTGGCTGCTGGAGGGGGGAAAGGGAGGGGGTGATATCACTCCAACTTGCAGTACAGCAGTAAAGAGTGATTGAAGTTTATCAGAGCACAAGTCACATGACTTGGGGCAGCTGGGAAATTGACAAAATGTCTAGCCCCATGTCAGATTTCAAAATTCAATATAAAAAAATCCGTTTGCTCTTTTGAGAAATGGATTTCAGTGCAGAATTCTGCTGGAGCAGCACTATTAACTGATTCATTTTGAAAAAATGTTTTTTTCTCATGACAGTATCCCTTTAAGTATAACCTATACAAACACTGAATGGGGTCACTGGTAAGGCCTCATCTGGAGTATGCAGTGTAGTTTTGGACTCCAGTCCTTAAGAGGGATATAAATGAGCTGGAGAGAGTGCAGAGACGTGCAACTAAATTGGTTAGAGGGACGGAAGACTTAAATTATGAGGGTAGACTGTCAAGGTTCGGGTTGTTTTCTCTGGAAAAAAGGCGCTTGCAAGGGGACATGATTACACTTTACAAGTACATTAGAGGACATTATAGACAAATGGCAGGGGACCTTTTTACCCATAAAATGGATCACCGTACCAGAGGCCACCCCTTTAGACTAGAAGAAAAGAACTTTTCATTTGAAACAACGTAGGTGGTTCTTCACAGTCAGGACAGTGAGGTTGTGGAATGCACTGCCGGGTGATGTTGTGATGGCTGATTCAGTTAATGTCTTTAAGAATGGCTTGGATGATGTCTTGGACAGACATAATATCAAAGGCTATTGTGATATTAAACTCTATAGTTAGTATAGATATGGGTATATATAATTTGTGTGAAAGTAGGGAGGGGTGTGTGTATGGATGCTGGGTTTTCATTTGGAGGGGTTGAACTTGATGGACTTTGTCTTTTTTCAACCCAATTTAAATTTAACTATGTAACATCTGTGCTAGTGTTATCCAACTCTAATGCACTCTTATCTGTGTTTGATTCGGTTGCCTGCTGGTTTGGTTGGCTCACACTGGGTTCTGGTAAAATATGTCTGTGATCAGCCAGCCATGTGCACAAATGACAAACCTAAAAGTGTAAACACTTGTTTAGGTTTTTCATTATCGAAATGTTGCCTTATAAGCAAAGTGCTTCTATTGTGAGAACCACGTGACTGGCACTACCTTTCCTTGCTTATAATGGACTCTATAATCTTTCACCTCTCTTCTCAACAGGTACATTTTGCACTCTGGATATTTGTCTATCCAGACTAGAAGACATTGGAACAGTAGATGTTCTGCAGACTGTAAAGAGAATGAGAACTCAACGTGCTTTCAGCATACAAACATGGGATCAATATTATTTTTGTTATATGGCGATCATTGAATACGCACAGAGAAAAGGCATTATTGCTCCTGTGGAATGGTCAGACACTGACTTTGAGACCGATAGTGAGTGATAATTCCTTCCTGTGGTACAAAGAAGTGTATGTGGTGTATCGGCGGCCATCAGCTGGTCTATTCTGATTCATTGGTGCTGGAAGGATCTGCCACTCATGCTTTTAGTGCATTGCAGGCCCCTTCAGCACACAAGGGGTTTGAGCTATTGAAGCACTGGAAAGTGTCATAATTTATTGTAGCATGAATGCCATGGAATAACTTGCACAGCGTCTCCTAGACTTGAAATTAAGTGAAATGTTTCTTTTGCTGTCTGCAGAAAGAATTTTGTACAATGTGTCACAGACCCCTTTGTAAAGTGTTTAATATCTTGTAGATTTGTTTAGTCCATTTTTAAGAATTTTATGTAAATTGTATTGTGTTCTTTAAAGAATGCTCGGAAGTCTAACATTTATTGAACCAATGCTACCAAGTAGAAGTCCATTTACCTGGTCACTTTGGCATTATTATTGTATATTTTTCTGTACAGGAAATTGTCTATATATTAAAAAAAAAAAAAAAAAAAGTAAAAAAAAGATAAATTTTAAAGGTCGTAAGAAGGAAAATCGTTGCATTTGTGCCCATTTTGGTTATCAATTACTGGCTAAAAATGGTTATGCACATTGTAAGTTTACCTTAGCCCTTATCGGGGGTGGGTATTTACTAAAGGCCTTAAGCTATATTTTGTTTCTGATCTAATGTAAAGCTGGGAGGTGGCGTGTATGTACAAAAGAGTCCTTTTCATTTAATCCTGACATTATTTACAGTGTAGGGTTTTGCATAAAATGAAACACTGCCTGCATTGATGTGCCTTTTTATGTGTAGCACAACTCATAAATTATCCAGATAAAAAAAAAACTATATATATATGCCTGTATTTATATTCTCAGGGGCTTCTATTCTCCATTCTTTCCTTTTTGCAGAGGAGTAGAAATGCCTTTTCATCTTATTTTGTACATGAGTACAGAATCTTTAACCAGTTTTTTTTTTTTGTTCTATATTTCTGGATTTATTTAAATGTTTTCTATAAAACAGTTACTGTTTTTGGTTGGTACGTCTATATGACAGTAGCAATGTAAAAAAAAATTAACCTTTCTACTTTATTTAGAACTCTACTTATTTAGTATCCATGGTTATACATACTTTGGGTCTGCATATAATTTCTTTGCCATATATACGTATAGGACCTGGTGGTACGACGTTGGCTAACCAATAGAAAGCTTGTAGGCTGAACGTGTATAAGAAATATTTCTTTAGCCTTAATTGCTTGTTCTCAAACAAAAAAAAAAATGGTGAACTAATATAATTTTATTGCCTTAAATCAACAACTGACTTATATGTACCTCCTTATGCTGTCTTTGTAACATAATTCTCTTTGTATGTTTCCAAAGTTTAAAAACGTCCATGCTGTAAAAGGGTGGTTTAGAAATGGCCACGTCCTCTGACCAATATGTCCGTTGCTCCGTTCATTTTATTTACACTGCCCCTGCTTTAGGATAACAAGTACTACACAGTCTGAGGGAGGAATGAACAGAGCTTTTTACTCTTTAATACCTGGACTTTTGTTGTGTTGATGGCCTTTCTGTCATTTGCATGGCACATAAAACACTAACGTTTCAATAACTATTCTCCTGTGTACAAGCATACATTATTGTATATGTGATTTTCTTTCGAAGCAACTCTAATGAAAATACATAATTTGTATTACCTCACCTCGTGCTAGGTAGGGGCGACTACTTCCAGCAGTAGCTTCCAATACAGCTACAGTAAATTTGGTGGCGGTTGCTCTTATTCAGGTTCATTCTTTTTTGCACTATCTCTCAGACATCTGGGATCTCTGCAAAGGCAAAGCTGGTGTCTATGAACGGACCAGGAGCTCTGGATCACTCTCCTTCCAGTTTTCAGTGTTGATGTAGTATATTAAAGCAAAATTATCTAAATAAAATAGAAACTACAGCAAAATGCATGTTGTTTTCTTTTGTTAAAGATTGTGCCCCCCCATGTATTTCAGTTGTTGTACACCCCCATGTATGGATGTAAAATGTATTTCTCGGTCGTCTTAGGGGGACATAGGGAATAGGGAATGATGGGGTTAAGCTCCATCCTCCAGGAGGTAGGACACTTGAATAATATTCAAAAGGGGTGTGGATTTGCTGAATGGATTCCTTGGTCAACACTGGCTGACACCAGGGGTAACCAGGGTCAGGCATACCTGTTCTCCTTGAGGTGAACCCCCAATGAGAAATCCACTGGGATCTACATCTAGCCATAAAGGCTACAACAGTCACCCAGAAAATTTTTCCTGCAGCCCACTCTGAGGGCAGAAGGTCTGGCCAGTGTGAATCCCTCCTCATGGTCATCTCATGTTGGCCATCCCCCAGCCGCCTCTATGCATTGAGCTACCAGGGGGAGGAGTACCGGAATGGCTGTCACTGCTTACAATGCTTACAAGCTTCCGACATGCAGGGAGGGTAGCTGAGGCAAGCGTGTATGTCTAATGCGGCTGGTGAGCTAGGCTAAGAGCAATAACGACCTTATCATTGTGCGCGTCTGTGGAACGCAAACTTTTAGCCGCACTCGCTGGCTGGAACACATGCATGCCGGGGAGCGGCCATTTTGTCCAACCAGACATGCAGAATAGACACGGAGCAAGTGCGCTCCTGCATACTGGGCACTATGGCTCTCTAATTCCGAGGGGGAAATTAAAAGCATTGCTGCCAACCATTTCCTGACTCTCACTCTACTCCAATCAGAGTGTCCCAAAATGGCAGAAGGTAGGACAGGAGGGCTATTTGCAATGGCGGGGGGGGAAGGGCTTCAGTAACAGCACAAGTGAAATATTTTGCCTGTACCAAATGTCAGGCCAAATTACCAGGCGGCCATGGTGAGACACTCAATGCCACAGGGCTTCAATAATTATTTCAAGCCCTGCAGCAGCACAGACAGTGAACCTTACTCAAGAAAGTACTTCACAAGATCAGGGGCCTAGCCAGTCAATTGAGCCATCTGACCATGTCGCCCATTTAGCTTTCACTATCCTTAGCATCATTGCAAGGGCTACCATCCATTGCAGATAATTTAGGAAAGGCTCTAGTGGCCACCTGGTCGTCCATGCACACCTTTACCGAATTTTACACACTTGACACACTGTCATCTGCCGAGGCTTCCCTCGGGCATTAGGTGCTGCAAACAGTATTATAATAGCATGTCTAACAGTTAATCTTGTCCCCACCCTGCTCTTTTCGGGCTGCTTTAAGTCCCTGTTCCCTGTGTTCCCCTAAGAAGACAGAGAAAACAAGGTTTTTGATACTCACCGTTAAATTTTTTTCTCTGTAGTTTTGCTCCTGTCTGTAATTTGTAACTGTGCCACACACAAATAACTGCTTATAATCTACAGTCTGGTCATTTCCCTATGGGACCAGACTGTAAATTATATCCTTATAAACGGCGCGTTCATGCGTCAGAACGCGCCGATTATAAGCTTAAAGAGACAGCACTCGTAGCTGCTGCCTTGCTCCCCATTTAATCACTTCCCACAACGGATTTACCCGTTTTATGCGATGAAGGGCTTCTCTTTCCTTCATCGCATCTCTCACTCCTGTCACAAGTCTCCCTGCAGCTGCCTCCCTGGTGTCGCTTTCCTCACAGGATTCGGCTCCATTTTCACTCCCCCTCCCGTCCAGTGTCTGAAGTCTCGCTCCGCCTCCCTTACACTGCCTAAATCTCGCTCTGCCTCCCTTACACTACAAAGTCTCGCTCTGCCTCCCGTCCACTCGCTCCCCCTCCTTCCCTGCATGACCGGTAAAAGAAAATGATGTGACACAGAGGGGGAGCGATTCTTTAGATAGTGGACGGGAGGGGGAGTGAAAATGTAGAGGAATCCTGTGAGGAAAAGAGCGAGACCAGGGAGGCAGCTGCAGGAGACGTGTGCCATTTAGAAAGCAACAATAAAATACAGGTACCTAAAAGAGCTGCAGTTAAAGATAAAAACCAACTTGTAGAGACACTTCAAAAAAAGTAAAACTGAACCCAGAAACTGTAGATTATAATAGATAATGTACCCCCCACTTAAAATTTATAAAGATATTAATAGTCACCTCGGAGTTATGTGACCTGTATAAAAGCACTCGGCCTGCGGCCTCGTGTTTTTATATGGTCACATAACTCCTCGGTAACATAATATCTTTATAAATTACAGTAGGGGGTACATTATCCACTATATAATATGCTCCTTATTAAACATCAGTTGAAAATATGGATTTTGCAAATCCTGAACTGAATCCGAGCCCTAATTTGAACACGCAAAGTACGGTAAGGAAGGGTTAAAAAGAACAGTGTGCAACGAGAGCTTTTTCAGTATTTGTTTACAAAATGTCACATGATTTTAAAGTGGTTTACATTTGAGTTGCAGAGGTTGATTTGCAATTGGGTTTTATTTTTTATCATTTGTGGTTTTTGAGTTATTTAGCTTTTTATTCAGCAACTCTCCAGTTTGCAATCTCAGCAATCTGGTTTCTAAGATCCAAATTACCCTAGCTACCATGCATTGATTTGAACAAGAGATTGGAATATGAATAGGAAAGATCCTGAATAGAAGATGAGTAATAAAACTACCAATAACCATAAATTTGTAGCCTTACAGAACATTTGTTTTTGGATGGGGTCAGTGGTCCCCATTTGAAAGCTGGAAAGTGTCAGAAGAAAAAGACGACATTAAACTATAAAAAAAAATAATGAAGGCCAACTGAAAAACAGGATTTTCTGACCGGTAAATCCTTTTCTCCCGGGTCCGTACTGTCAGTGCAGACGTCTGGGGTTAATCCTGGATATCTCCGGAGGCAGGACAAAAGAAAAAAACTTGAAGCCTTTAAGCTCCGCCTTCTCCCTTAATCATCCGGCTCTGGCCTTGCCTTTTCAGTTTGTGTACCAAAGCCCTGGATAGGAGAAACTTGGAAAACATGCAAGGCATAACGATATAAACAAAAAGTCATACTTCTGACTATATAATTAATCTTATTCTTGTGTGTATATATATATATATATATATATATATATATATATATATATATATATATATATAAAATTTTAATATAAAATATAACCGTTAATGCTGGTCCGAAAGGAACCTTGGCAAAACGCCAACACCTCCTCTTAAAAACGGGAGGGACTTACTGCACTGACAGTACGGGCCTGAGAGAAAAGGATTTACCGGTAAGAAAATCCTGTTTTCCCAGGGCAGCCTGACGTTCAAAAGCCGTTTTCCCAGAAAAAAACCGAGGGAGAATTTTAAGGAGGTACTACTACCTGCAGCACCTTTCTCTCAAAAGCTGCCTCTGCCGAGGCAAAAATGTTGAGCCTATAGAACTTTGCAAAGGTATGAACTGAAGACCATGTTGCTGCTTTGCAAGTCTGTTCTGCTGTGGCACAATTCTTCAATGCCCATGAAGTACTGACGGCCCTCGTAGAATGAGCCTTGACAGGAAACGTTGACCGTTTTGAAGATTGTTTGTAAGCAAAGTTGATCAACTCCACTAACCATCTTGCTAATGTTCTCTTGGAAGCTGCTTGTCCCTTCCTTTGTGGCCCATAAGAAACTAGAGCTTCTGATTTTCTAAAAGCTTTTTGCTTAGAGTAATATTTCAATGCCCTAACCACATCCAAAGTATGTAGACGTTTCTCTTGACTCGTTCTGTGGATTGGGACATAGAGATGGCAGTACGATGTCCTGGTTCAGGTGAAACTCTGACACCACTTTCGCCAAAAACAATGGTATAGTCCTAAAGACTACATTATCTTTGTGAAACACCATCCAAGGAACCTTCACTGAGAACGCTTGTAGCTCGGATACTCTTCTAGCCGAACAAATCGCCAGGAGAAAAACAACTTTCCACGCTAGAAATTTATCTGAACATTCAGCCATAGGCTTGAAGGGAGGCCCTTGTAACACTTTTAGCACCAGATAGAGGTCCCACGGCAGGGTGGGATCTCTATACGGAGGCCTGATGTGTAGAACTGCTTGAAAGAATTGTTTAACTTCAGGTTGAATGGCCCATTGAAACTGAAAAAGAACCGACAAGGCCGACGTCTGTGACCTTAGCGCTCCAATGCTAAGACCCCTGTCAAGACCTCCTTGAAGGAAGCTAAGTAATTGTTGTATAGAACAATCTCTCCCAAGAAATTCTGTTTTCATTACACCGGGACTGAAATATTGACTATTGATTGAAGTTATGTGATAAACTTTAATCGTAGAAGGTTTCCTTGCTCTAACTAAGGTCTTTATCACTTCCTCTGAAAAACCTCTGTCCCTCCAGATCTGGGCCTCAAGTCCCATGCCGCTAAGCGTAACATTTGCAGGTTGTGATGTCTTTACTGGTCCCTGCAATGGCAGATCTGGACGCAGCGGTAGTCGCCATGGTGGTGAGGCTAACATGTTTACTAAGTCTGCGTACCACGCTCGCCGAGGCCAATCCGGTGCCACTAGGATTGCTTGAACTTGCTCTTGACGAACCTTCCTTATTACTCTTGCCAACAGTGGGAATGGTGGAAATGGATAAACCTTCGTAAACTTCCATAGAATGACTAAGGCATCTGTTGCCTCTGCCCTTGGATCGTTTGTTCTCAAACAGTACCGTGGAAGTTTGTTGTTTCTGTGTAACGCCATGAGATTTATCTCCGGCCTTCCGAACTTGTGAACTCTAGGAGCTGGAACACCTCTGGATCGAGAGCCCATTCTGCCTGGTCGATCTTGTTTCTGCTGAGATAATCGGCCTCCCAATTTTCCACTCCTGGAATGTATATTGCCGACAAAGTTGAGTTCTGACTTTCTGCCCACCAAAACATTTTGGAGACCTCGTTCATCGCCGCTTGACTCTTTGTACCTACTTGATGGTTGATATATGCTACTGCATTGTCGGATTGTATCCGTATTGGACAATTTCTTAGCTGATGTGACCAAACTCTCAGCGCCTTGTGAACTGCTCTTAGTTCCAGAACATTATGTGCAGCCGAGACTCCTTCTGCAGCCACTTCCCCTGGCATGTCTTGTCGTTCATTGCTGCCCCCCAGCCCGATAGACTGGTGTCCATGCGGATTACTGTCGAGGGAGGCAGTGACCACAGGCAACCTCTTGCAATATTTCTTTCCTCTGTCCACCACCTCAGTTCTTTTAGTTCGTTCGTGACTGGAATGTTCTGAGATAGAACTTTGTGATTTCTGTTCCAATGACAAATGCCTTTGAAGCAGCCTTAGATGAAACCGGGAGTATGGAATTGCCTCCAGAGTCTACACCATCAACCCTAACAGCCTCAAGTAGTCTTCTTGACATTGATCAGTCACCCAAAGCGGCGGAGCGTACTGAGCGTTTGACACGTCTGTTCTTCTGCTGTAGGCGACACGATAAGAATGTCGTCTAGGTAAGGGGTTGCTTTTATCCTTTCCAATCTCAGGACAGCTATCACTGGTGCCAATATTTTTGTAAACACCCGAGGTGCCATAGTCAACCCAAACGGTAGAGCCCTGAACTGGAAATGATCCTGGCCCACCGCAAATCGCAGGTATTTTTGATGATCCGGATGTATTGGTATATGCAAGTACACCTCCTGCAGGTCGATAGTTGTCATAAAGTACTGTGGTTCCATGGTATGGATCACTGATCTTAGCGTTTCCATCGTGAACCTTTGCTTTTTTACATGAACGTTTAAGGGTTTGAGATTCAGAACAGGCCTGTAACTTCCTCCCTTCTTTTCCACCAAAAACAAATTTGAATAAAAACCTCTGAACTGGTAAGGAACTTTTACGATGACTCTTGCTTCCAGCATGTTTGAAATGCAGTTCCGCCCTTGTGATAAGATTGCACTTTTTCCACCTGTTACGTCTGAAATTATTCGTTTCAATTCAGGTCCAAAAATATGCTGCCCTGAAAAAGGTAATGAAATTAATAGCCATTTGACGCATTGTCTCCTGACCAATGCCGAAGCCACAAAGCTCTCCTAGCGGCCACCGCATTAGCCGATGATCTTGCTGCCAACCTTATGATTTTCACCGCTGTCTCTCCTAAAAAATCTAAATCTGTGGCCACTCGGTTGAGCTCGGCTGTGAGAAACGAGTCCTGTGAATAATGCTGTAATAGTTCTTGTGTCCAGAACTTTGCTGTACGTGCCAGACCTGATGCTGCTGTAGCAGGCCTAAAAATGGCCGTTGTATTCGTACAACCTCTTCTAAGTGCATTCTCCATTCGCTTGTCCATTGGGTCTCTGCATGCCATGGCATCCTCAGTAGGAAGGGTTGTAAACTTAGACAATCTAGAAACCACATAGGCTTGTACTCCTCAGGAATAGGGTATTTAGTAAAGAATTTCTTGCTAATGTTCACTCTCTTTTCTGGATGATTCCACTCTGAATCAATAGTCTGTGTAATAGACTTGAATACTGGAAAACATTTCTGTTTTTTTGATTGCAAGCCTAACACCCTATTCGCCTTAGAAGCGGGAGCAGCTGTGTCTTTTATCTCTAGAGTCTGCAGCATATCCTTTAAGAGGTGTCTCACTTGGTCCTGCTGGACAAAAGCTGGCCCTTCCGAGTCCGAATCCAAAGATTCTAATTCTGAAGATTCCTGAGACTGATCTGAACTTCCAGACAGAGACTGGTCAGAACTAATAGATGAGGAAGATGGGGACCTGTGTCTCCTTTTGTAAGTGGGACGTTGATGTAACGTCTGTTGAACAGTTCTTTAACCACTTAATGAGATCCGAAAACTGTCGTTGCTGTAATGATGACGCTAAGCATGGTGCATCCCCCTCAACCGAGTGCCCCGTGGGCGAGTGTTGTGCCAGGGGACATGCTTCCTGCGAAAGCAACGGTATAGAGTCAGGCACCCCACTTGGTACCATCTCTGGGTCAGAACCTCCTTTAACACTAGACCCCCTCGTAAAACCAGCTAAAGGGGGAGGGCTAGTTCCCTTCTTTGTACGCTTGGTCTTTAGCCTCCCCTTCCTGGACTTTGCCTCTGCTTGTGGTATGTCCTTGATCAAATCCAGCAAGGTGTCCGGAATCTCCTGCAGGGACATAGTACCTCAGCGGCTATGTCCTCAACACACTCGTTTGAAGACTGCCTCAGCTGCTAACAACCCCGGAACTGACACCACTGTGCTGAATTTAAAAACTCATGGATTCTCCCTTAGACATTCAGCGTCCCTCAACATCACGGGAGAAACCGACACCGCCACCGCTTACACGTCACACCCCGGTGCAGCGTGAACTTCCGTCCAATTTGCAGACTGCCGGGGAAGCGGATTGGAACCAAGCGGTTCTTGCACTGGAGTACAATTTAGGCTGCTGACTGAAGTGACACTGCCCGCCGCTTCCCTCCTCTGCACCAACCCAAGCCCTCACCTCGAGCTGCAACTGGCATGAGAAAGCAGGCGTAAGTCCTTTTCAGCCGCACGATCTCTCTTACCCGTGTTGTTGCTGGCAATTCCTTCCCTGCCTTAGTAGAGGGAATTTGTCGATCCTCTTCTTGCCTCCTGGGCTTTGCTGACTGGGTGCAATATTACCCTACCTAGGGTACACTTGGACAAAGCTTCCAAGAACTCGCCACTTGACAGAACTCGGCTGGCAAGGAGGGGGAGTCCCTACCCAGTCACCTTGAATGGAACTCCGCACATTCCCTGTAAAATAAAAAAAAAATAAAACTAACTACTATGAACTAGTTAATGGGGAAAAAACCCTAGACCTACCTCCTTAACAGGACAAAAGAAAAAAAAACTGAAAAGGCAAGGCCAGAGCCGGAGGATTAAGGGAGAAGGCGGAGCTTAAAGGCTAAAATTTCTTTTCTTTTGTCCTGCCTCCGGAGATATCCAGGATTAACCGCAGACGTCTGCACTGACAGTCGGGCTGCCCTGGGAAAGTTGCTTTGAATTGCCCAATCTATAACATCTAAAAGTGAATTCAGTTTTTGGCTAGGCACTTGGGTGCTCCAAATCCTGCTGAAAAATGCAGAATCCCGAATCCTGTATTTGAAACCCTAGCTGAAATATTGTGAATATTTTCTTGCGTACAAAATTTAAATGTGACCTATTGTCATACTGTCTAAACATTTTTTACCTTGTTTACAATTTTATATATATATTCTTAAAAACTGCAAACCTCCACTTTGGTTTTGTGGAAGTCGAGGCGCTATGTTGTTGGCAATCACATAGGAATATTGTTCTATATACACAAAGTAGAGGTTCTTGCCAACATGCGAATAGCAATCAACCAGGTACTATATTTGCTTTTGTTTCTTTCTAGAAGTAGATGGTCCAAAAGTAATACCATGTGCAATTGTACCAGTGTTCATAAATGGCTGTGCCTGAGTTGTTATACAGTATAAATATGACAAACTTCTTCCTATAAATGAATGTTCTAGTATAATACACACAACCATATTTAACCCTCACCAGTCCGACAATTGATATTTTGGTTATTCCATGAGGAGCCTGCTATTTGCTTGACATTTTTTGGCAAGATGAATGCACAGAGACTGATGTCCTTTTCAGTTTTTGTGCAAAGTATTTATTTACTACTAGTTCAGGCACTGTACCTACATTTTGCTCAACTCTGAGGGAGGAGAAATGAGTTTTAACTAACTTCCGATTCTCTTACTTCACTCACATAAACTTCAGCTTTCCCATGCTACGTGACTTCTCTTGCTATTGGACATACATCCTGTACATTAGTGCGGTCTAACTGGCAGCCCACAACCCCCTTCTTGTGTAGCTCCCTCTTGAAAGTCTGCCTGCTTGCCCTATTGATATACAGTGATGGCTTTTACAATGTTATTACACAAAAAAAGCACAAGGAATAAAACTTTTTTTGACAATAGATGCTCTTTCAAACTCTTCCTCTCCTGCTACTCTCAGAAAAGGCTTGTACTTGAATCCTTTCAGTATAAGGGAGGCTGGTAAAGTGGAACATATGACATATAAAAACAGAGGGGAAGTGAGGTTACTAATTGTACCATATTTAAAGGGGAAAACTAGTGACATCTGAGTAATAAAGTGAGTGCACAGAAAAGTAGGCATTTGGAAATTGGTAAGGTGTGGCACATTGGTAAAGTATTGGGGAGCATTAGGGTCAGCAAGATGCTACAAAGTGAAATATACAGAACTTATATAGTGTCAGCTTCACAATTAAAAAAAAAAAAAAGTAATTCTGCATTGCATATGCAGATTGACACAAGAACACCAAACAGATATCAAAAATAGAATTCAAACCTAATAGTCAAGTATTTAATAAATACATCCATTTAACTTCTGCCCTTAGTAATTTATTATAATAAACAAGAACCATGAATAGCCTGTAAATTATATAGTGAATAAAGTACCCCCTCTTGTAAAATATAAGGATATTATAAGTTACCGAGGAGTTTCATGACCATATAAAAACACGAGGCCGAAGGCCGAGTGTTTTTATACAGGTCATGGAACTCCGAGGTAACTTATAATATCCTCATATTTTACAACTGGGGGTACTTTATTTATTATAATACACAAATTTTAGTGAGTCATGTGACAGAAATTACATCAGTACTCACCGTTTATAACTGATGACATCACTACTCACCGTTTATAAGGATATAATTTACAAGATATTCACGGCTTTTGTGTATTATATCCTTATAAATGATACAGAGATGTCATTGGTTATACCGGGAGGGATCTACCAGTACGAGCGGCCATGTTCGGACACATGCATGTGCTTAATGAGTGAATGCTGAGACAGAAGCGCATCATGCGATATGTATGACATGGGCACTCGCACAGGGAGCTCCCTTGTGGTGCGAGTGTCCTAGAGCTGGAGGGGGGCAATTTTTTTTTTTTTTTTTAAAAACTACTGTTACCCCCATCAGGAGTGCGGACTCTGTTGGCCCACGTCTTTGGTTGGAGATAATTTTTGCCCTTTAAAGAATAGAATGAGGGAACACATAAGCAACATTGTATCAGGGAGATATACTGTAGTAGATATACTACTCGACAGCCATTAGGTTTTAATTATGTTTTGGACATAAGCTGTTTTGTATAGATTGACATTTTGAAAGGATTTGTTTGTTACATAGATAATCTTTTATCCATTAATACTTTAGTTGTGAAAGAGTTAACAATGGGAGTGGATCTTTGATGTGTCACTGCCGATTGCTCTCCTTTTAAATTCTGATTATGTGTTATTTGTATGCCTATGAATACGTGTGAGATGCACAAAGTACGTCAGGTGCTTTAATGGCTCCAATAAAAATTATATTTTAAAAGAAATCCTGCCCAATGTGTCCTGGCGTGCAAGAGCTAATGAATGTTTTAAATATAAATACTAGAGAAGTAGCCAAATGCCTGGTTAGTAATAAGATATCAAATTGGTAACATCACATTTCTCCACTGGTAGAACAATGAACTTACAAGTGGGGACAGGCAGGTTTTTATTTCATTCATAGAGGGTGGGCAGTGGCCATTACTTCAACAGATAATATTCTTTAGCAGGGAAATGCTACGTAACCTTAAAGGACAAGGAAAGTCTAAAATAGAATAAGGCTAGAAATGCTGTATTTTGTATACTAAACATAAGCATGAATTTACTGCACCACAAAGCCTAATCAAACAAATGATTTGTGTATCTAGTATAGGTCAATCTAAAAACAAAATGATTTGTAAAAAAAATGATTTGTGCTTTCAAAATTGGCCACAGGGGGCTGTCATCTTGTAACTTTGTTAAACATCTTTGCCTGACCCTGCACATGCTCAGTGTGGTCTGGGCTGCTTAGGGATCGTCTTAAACAAAGCTGCTTGAATTCTGCACGGCTGGTAAGTAAGGCTCCCCCTGCTGTTCATAAGTATGATTGTTTCCCTGCTCAGCAGTTAGGGACCATCTGACAATTCCTATCCACAGCAGTAAAGGAAGGGAGAATTTCACTGCATACAGTCAGGTTTCTTATAAAAACGGTACACATTTTTTAATTAAAGTATATTGGAGATAGGTTTCTTTTTCATTAAAGAAAGTAAAAATTGGATTTTATTTTTTTGCCTTTCCTTGTCCTTTAAGACTAATGGCAATACTAGGTGTTTTGCCTGCTGCAGGTTATCTTTGCTAAAAACACTAGTCTGAATTGACAATGAGAGAAACATTTAAGGGCAGAGACACACGTGAAGATTTGGGGAGATTGTCGCCCGGCGACAAATCACCTCTTCTTGGTGTGACTAACAACTCCAAACTGCCTTCCTGCTGGCTAGAATCTAAATCGGCAGCAGGATGGCACTCAAAGCAATTCATTTTCCAAAGGCGTTTCCACGCTATGAAAAAATTTAAAACTTTCCCTTTACCACTGATCGGGAGCTGCAGCATCAGTCAGGGTAAAAAATATTTAGAAATCTATTGTGTATAAACAGCTTTTAGTGCCCTAAACTGAATATATTTTATAATTAATCGTAAACTTCATTTTTACTGCCTAACATGTAGGGCTGCACCGAAACCAGGATTCGCATGAATCCTTGTGCCTGGCCGAACCGAATCATAATTTGCATATGTAAATTAGGGGTGAGTAGGGAAATCACGTGATTTTTCATCACAAAAGTAGAATTTTCCTCTTTTCCTTTCCTACCCCTCACTTGCATCTGCAAATTTGGATTCGGTTTGATATTTGGCCGAATCTTTCACCAAAGATTCGGCCGAATCCCAAATAGTAGATTTGGTGCATCCCTACTAACATGCAATTAAAGGAAAAATTGACTTCTCATTTGAAAGACACAACTCTAGTATGTACTGCATTGCTATTCAATCTCCTCTATTTTAATTAATTTATCTGTTCAAATGCTGCATTTTAGAAAAACAACATTGGACTACAAGAAAAAAAAAATCCCATGATGCATCACTCCTTCACCAAGACCTGAGCATGCACACAAGGTGTCATTAGTAAGTGGCACATGCGCATAAAAGAACTTTGTGACTTTGTGAGCAGAAGCGCTCAACATTTATCCCCCGCCACACCAATCGCTACTAAGTGACACGTTGCTATGGTGATGCATGCCAAAACCAGTAAGCTAAACACTGATCAGCAAGTCCTTATTATTTAGTTCTGCTCTGCACTGATCGGTGTTTGCTTACCTACCATTCTTGCCTCATTCTCTGGCTTGCCTGCAGCCTTCTGGATATCATAACAGTACGCCTGCGGACGTCTGAATTAAGTTAGCAATCAGGTACAGTAATGGGAAATCTATTAGATACTAGAGACTTGGTGTTACCTTGTCCTTTAAGATACAGCACATGAATATTTTTAAAATAAGTTGTATGCTAAGAATGCATAGGTGCTTGATTTTGCAGCTCACGTTGTGGTGGGTTATGAAACTGGATGTAGCAATGGGGTTCTGTCCCTATATATGAAAAGGACACATTTCACAAGAATATGAAGGAATAACGGACAGCAATAAAATACAGTAAAGAACAGGTTTATTTAGCAGCTATACTTCGTCACATCAGTGTTAATAAGACTATATATTTTTGTTGTAAAATGCACATGTTTGCAGGGAAACATTTTCTTCTTGTTTTCTCTTTCCACTTAGTCTTCTCCTCCACAGAGCTTTAAAAGTGCTGCCTCATAATCTCCTGAAGTGTCCGACTGCAAGACAATGACATAGGAACAAACATACTATAAATCTATGGGAAGTAAAAGCTGCGCATTTTAATCATAGTGGAAAATACAAAATAAACTTGGGGTAAAAGTATTCAGTCATCAAGAGTGGGGGTCTACAGACCCCTAATTATGCCAATGGGAATCTATAGATATACTTAACAATTACCTAAACATGTTTTGCTATTCATATGCTGGATCTTATATTTATCCTATCTTGTAAAGGTTTAAGACTTTAGTGAGGTACTAAAAATTGTCTGGTGTGAATTTCTACAAAAGGGTGTTATTGGAGGCAGAGGGGCAAAATTACCCTACCAACTATGCATTGATTTGAATAAGAGACTGGAATATGAATAGGAAAAGGCCTGAATAGAAAGATAGCAATGACAATACATTTGTCTCCTTACAGATCATTTGTTTTTAAAGGAGGTCAGTGACCCCATTTGAAAGCTGGAAGGAGTCAGAAGAAGATATAATTCAAAAACAAAAAAAAATCAAAATACCTGGAGTACAATTATTCTTACAACAGAAATATACCTTAATAGCAGAATGCAAGGAGTATCCGGCAAGCTTCTTGTACTCGTTACGGATTTCCGAAAGGTCTAATTCTGATCGAGTGACCATTATTCTCGTCAGAGTGAACTCATCTGTTCCTGCACCCTAATATTAAAATACATGTTATTGTTTATCTGTGTAAAAAAAGGGGGGGGGGGCTATAAATTAGTAGCAATACTGTAAAATTACCTTGAGGGCTTTGTGTAGTCTTTTAGCAAAAAATGCCGGCAAGTTTCTTGCACATTGTACTGTAAAATAAATATACAATTTTAATTTTCTCTACAATACAACAGAAGCAACATTTCATGCAAATACTTCAGCCTGCATTTTTAACGCAATTTGATTCAGAAAAACTGCTTATCTAGACTGTATCAATCAGAAAGTGTTAAAAGGGATACAAATATTCAAGTTACTCTTCACTATCCCCCTCTCAGCATCTGTCTCTCTTTATGCAGGAGTTGGGAGTCTGATTTTGAAGGACAGGTCCAAAATATCTTATATCTTCCTTTTGCCTGGAAGATGTATTAGAGCTCACTGAATAAAAATCGCCAAAATCCTGTGTCTCCACATGCAGGATTTGTGCAAAAGGCAGTTGTTTTTTTAGATTTTGTTTGTACTGGAATAAGTTATTTGAGTGAGCTCTAATACATCTGCTAGGAAAGGAAGCCCCACCTATATATTTTGGATCTGTCAATGAAAATCAGACTCCCAGCGACTACATGAAGACATAATGAAGAGAGACAGTTGCTCCGAGGGGGGCAGTGAAAATAAAACCAGAAAATTGCAGAGCAGGCACTCAAATGAAGGCAAACTTTCACCAGGCAAATAAATAAGGAAAATTATTTATTATATCACATTTATAGCCTTAAGAGTTTCGTGTTACCAACACAAAACATAAGTAACACGAAAGGCTATACATGTGACATAATAAATAATTGTACTTACCTGTATATTTATTTGCCTGGTGAAAGATTGCCTTTATTTGAGTGCGTGCTCTACAATATTTTACTTTGAACCGCTCCCCTTGCTGAAGGCCCAGGGCAGAGCACCTGGGCCTCTTACATTACTTATGATTATTTCAGAAACAATGCAGAATACTTGATTGTATTTAGAAAGTTTCTGATTTCAGTATGATGAATCGTATATTACATTTTAGTCCCCCTTTAAAATATGTTTGCACATTTTAATGCACGTTTAATCTTTTTCATTGCTAATAATAATAGCTTAACCAACAGAAATCTAAAGTCATAATAGTCTATTTAAGATACAACAAGTGGGATGTAAACAGTTGTAACTTTTCCTATTTTAAAGACCTACCTATAGCAATTAGCAAATCCTCAAGATGCCCAGACATCTCACTGGCTATGCTGTCTTCAATATCTTTACTGCATATACTCTTGTAAACATCAAATGCTGGGAAGGAAAAAATAAAGATTCATAAGCCATTTATCTTCAGACAGCTTCAGAACCAAAGAAGTTGTTTTCATCTGCAATGTAAATCGTGCCAATTAACAGTTGTTCGATTTGTGCCTTACTTAGCTTAAGTTGGGGAAAACTTCTCAGACATAGAATTTCAATGAACTTGTCTTCATCTGTGCCCCATTTTTTCTCACCAGCATTGTACAGAATCTAAAAACATGAATAGTGCATGCCAAATAGGTTTCTGTTTACAGTTTAGCAACAGCATAGAAACTGCTCTGTAAAATGACTTGTCATATATTTTCCATTTAAGATACAGGACTTGCATTATCCGAATAGTCTTGTATAACATGAATGAAATCTACCATGTTGCTTGCCTTTGCCAATGCACTCTGCACATATTTGAAAAAGAACTAAACTAAAACTAAAATGCCTAGTACTGCCAATTCATTGCAGAAAATAATGCCCTCATTCAATAGTGTCTTCTGAGGAGTAGTATATGGTATTTTTTCTTTTAAAATTACCATGGTACACAATAAGAAAGTGTATAAAATATTTATTTTTTACTTTAAGCTTTCTTTTCAGATCATTTTAATTATTTGTATCACTGATCAGAAAGTCACAGATATGGATTAGTGGTATTTTAAATGTCAGATGTTGTGGAAGGAAGGCATAGTAGCAACCAGAAAATAAAAGTGCCCTTAAGTATTCTAATGTAAAGTCATTCTGCACCGTTTCTACAATGCATAAATGTTTTTATTTGAATATGTCTGCAGTATGTGTTGTCTAACAGAATGAGGGTTTGATAAGAAGTAAAAATGACTTAACACAACAAAAAAACAGCAACAAAAAAGAATTCTCCTTTAAAGGGGTTGTTCACCTTTGAATTTGATTTGAACTTTTTGTAAGATGTAGAGAGTGATATTCTGAGACAATTTGCAATTGGTTTTATTAGTGTTTTTTGAGTTAGCTTTTTATTCAGCAGCATGAATAGGAGAGGGTCTGAATAGCATGAATAGTAACAAAAAGTAGCAATAACAATACATCTGTAGCCTTACAGAGCCTTGTTTTTTTTTAGATGGGGCAAATAATTCAAAAACTATAAAAAAAATAAACAATGAAGACTAATTGAAAAGTTGCTTATACTTGGCCATTCTAAAAGTTTACTTTAAGGTGAACCACCCCTTTAAGAGATTTGTATGAACAGATTACAAAAGTATATTCCATTTTTCAACATTGGTCCAATGAATAAGGCTTATACTAATATACTTTTTGCCTCTTATTAAGTGCAAATAATAACAAATCCATTGATATGTCCTTTTTAAAATAAGGCAAAATCTAAAATCGAAAGCAAAGGCATTTAGTACTGATAAATATTTGAAGGACAGGAAAGAATGACCCCCAATTTGCACCACCCCATTTATTATTCAGTAAGTCCCATGACAGGAAGTGAAACGTAAAACGTAACCTTTATTAAATTAGTTAAAATCGACCAAGGTGAAAGGGTTAATTTAAAAATACAAAAAGGAGGAGCACATCATTAACTGCATGCAGTAATCGACCCCCCACAAACAGCTCTAATAATTGATCATATTCAGCCTATTGAGATCATAAAGAGCATATCATTCATGGGATGGATTGCATCATGTCCTGTATATAATGACAGCTATAGTGGTACTCAGTACCCAAGGGGTTAACACACTAGTATGTGCAGAAATTATAATATGAGCAAGAACTGTGGGCAATGTTATAATTGAACCTCCACAGTATCCGCAACACCCTGTATATGACAGAAGTGTGAAAGCCAAAAGTCTGTCCCAAAGGGTTAACTAATCGGCGTTGCCCAAGTGTGACCACTAAATTGTCTTTTAATCGTCCTACCACGGTACACCCTCCAGTATTACTGGCGGGTCCGCGGTAAGGTCAATTGCGACGCAGGAAGAACTTTAGTTGCAGTAAATGTGCTACCTGCCTAATTGAGCTAAAAGAACTGAGAGGCGCCTCTCAGTTCTTTTAGCTCAATTAGGCAGGTAGCACATTTACTGCAACTAAAGTTCTTCCTGCGTCGCAATTGACCTTACCGCGGACCCGCCAGTAATACTGGGGGGTGTACCGTGGTAGGACGATTAAAAGACAATTTAGTGGTCACACTTGGGCAACGCCGATTAGTTAACCCTTTGGGACAGACTTTTGGCTTTCACACTTCTGTCATATACAGGGTGTTGCGGATACTGTGGAGGTTCAATTATAACATTGCCCACAGTTCTTGCTCATATTATAATTTCTGCACATACTAGTGTGTTAACCCCTTGGGTACTGAGTACCACTATAGCTGTCATTATATACAGGACATGATGCAATCCATCCCATGAATGATATGCTCTTTATGATCTCAATAGGCTGAATATGATCAATTATTAGAGCTGTTTGTGGGGGGTCGATTACTGCATGCAGTTAATGATGTGCTCCTCCTTTTTGTATTTTTAAATTAACCCTTTCACCTTGGTCGATTTTAACTAATTTAATAAAGGTTACGTTTTACGTTTCACTTCCTGTCATGGGACTTACTGAATAATAAATGGGGTGGTGCAAATTGGGGGTCATTCTTTCCTGTCCTTCAAATATTTATCATTAATCCTTGACCCTGCACACCATTTTTGTGCTTTTCTTGTTGGTGGAAGGTGCTATATACTCCAATTTCTGTACATTATTACGGCATTTAGTACTGGCCTTCAGCCCAAAACGTCATATTCAAGAAAACGGCAAACCATAAGAACCACCTGAATTATAGATACCAGTGCCTCCAACTACAGGACAAACATGTCTAACTTAATTTACCTCTGCGTCCTTTTTAGCAAGCTGTTCATCCACCTTCATACTTTCATCACGTCTGGCCTTTCAAGAAAAAAAAAAAAATACAGAGAATCAAAATATACAGAAATTGACCATTTTTTGTATTCAGCAGGAAGTTTTCTTTTCTCTAAAATTATTAAAATACCCTTAAATGAATGCTGCAACTAAAAAATGCAGCTCACAGAAACACAAACACATGGAGTCAAGTAAAATGCTGCCAGAATTTCTTCACATCGATCCATGGGAATATATATATATATATATATATATATATATATAAAATATTTTCCTTAGTACAAAAGATAGCCTAATTAATTATCAGTAAATACTTTTAGTATTTAAGATTTAATGATATGAAAGTATGAAATTAAATGCTACTATACATTTGTTTACTGGGGTTTGAAGAGATTTATGGTGGGTTCCTGCAGAATCATGTAGGAGTGTATAAAAAAAAAAATTTATTCTATTTCTAAAAGTTCAGATCGGGTTTATGCATCTATATATAGGCCCAACTGAATGAGCACTAATTTCCCCTTTAACAAATGTGCAAGCAACTACAGGTGGATGCAATGTTACATTGCTACAACTTATTTCCCAACTTCCCTGCTTATCCTTTACAGACAAGCTGAACCCATACAGATAAACCAATCCTCAAAAAAATCAATATACTTTAGTATAAAACCAAGCTTTTTGGGGTAAGTGGGTTGATATCAAAGCTGTGGTGTGCTTTATATTAAGGGGGTTATTTACTAGACCCCAATTTTTGTCTGGTCAATCAAATCATTTGTGACCTAAAGTTAAGAACAGGTTGTAAATGCATGAATTCACAAAATAAAAAAAGCCATCTTGTGACTCATGCACCTGACTAATTCATACAAATATACTCATTAAGCCAGCATGAAGCGAGAATTAGCTTTAAAAGCCTGAAGTATGCCATCCCCACTCTATTATGACCCCCCTGTCTGATTGTATTACAATGCTGATGAAATCCCATACATTGGCTAAGAACAGCAGGGCTTTTCTAAAGTCGCCAGATGTTTCAGAACTGATTTCATCTCCAAGGCTTTTCCCGTATACTGCAAAAGTGAGAGTAATAAAATTAGAAGAAATATTGTAGAGTACTGTCACAGAATAATTCAAAAGTCATGCCAAATTCGGGCAAACACATATGCAACATCAAAAGATGCTAAAACACAACTGGAATGAATGCTACAACAAAAGTGCATGCTAAGTAAGCATTTTTCCCCTATATGTAATAAAGGTCACTAAGTTTGCACAGGAGCAATAACCCATAGCAACCAACGAGATGGTTGCTTTTAAACAGATGACCAGTAAATGCTTCCTGCTGATTAGTTGCTATGGGTTACTGCTCCTGGGCAAACTTAGTGCCTTTTATTACATAACCCTATTAGTCTATTAAATGAAAGTGAAATGAAAATGTTACCGAATTACCCGTAAAGTTGGCTGCAACTCTTAAATTTTACATACAGGGAGCATAGGGAAGGCAGAGTATGGCACACACAAGGAGAATAGGGCTGGCAGAGTATGGCACACACACATATATATGTTTGTAAAAAATGCATTTATAAGAAAGGGGGAAGTTAAATATGTGTTGAAAACTCTTGGGGGGGGGATGCCCAACAATAGCTGATGGTACAGAAATTTGAATCCCCTAAATATGAATTGGTGCTTCTCATCCTTGGATATCTGAATTACATTTTCTATTGGGTA
Organism: Xenopus laevis; assembly: GCF_017654675.1. NCBI lineage: Eukaryota > Metazoa > Chordata > Amphibia > Anura > Pipidae > Xenopus > Xenopus laevis. The sequence continues at coordinate 88,022,872 of NC_054371.1, read as the reverse complement.
TAAAGGAAAGTTACATAGTAAGGAAACCACTGAAAGCACACAAATACATTTTCTTTTGTTCATTACTTTTTTACTTTTATTTACATAAAATAAATCTGTATCATTATAAGGGAAAATACTGTAGTGTATGTGTGGATAGTCTGGTTTATGGAAAGGAATCTATTGTGTAGGAACAATTGTGGGCTTCCTGGTAAATATTTGTCAGACTTTCACAGGATTATATGATGACTTCATCTACAGTGAATTACAGAGTCAAGGATATTGCAAAATAAATAATGACAATTCACTAGTGCACACAGAACACAAATGTTCAAGAACACCAGTTTGAGGCTGAGCTGCTCAATCGTGTTCAGAGCTAAATGGATTCTGTCATGATTTTAATTGTGTGGTTTTTATTAAAACAAATTACACTGTGTACATTGCAAATAATTAATTCAGAAGTCACAGAACTACAGCTCCCAGCAGAGTTGTTAAGGAATGCTGAAAAATTCTTTAGTTATACTACTAAAGATTGCTTGAAGGTCTAAACTAAAATAGCCCGGTATTAGACATGTACCTGTATAGTAGGCATCTCCTACTTCTTTCATTTGTTTGCTGGTTCTTGATGCTAGAATTTCAATTAAAATGCTTTCTGTTGTACCTGTGCCCTTAGTTAGACAAAAATAAAAATTCAGATGTTAAACGCATTTACTGTTGGAACTGAAAATGCAGTTTTAGCCTTGCCAAAAAAAAATATAGGTACATAATTATTAGTTGCTTTTATGAATATAAAATATTCCACAGAACTAGAAGGGAGTACTTCACATATCTGAATAGAATTATTTATGTAAATCTGGGCAAAGAATGCATTAGGCAAACACTAACTTTCAGGATCCATTCCCCCTCCTCAGCAGTCTAGCCTTCTACCACTCAGTAAGGGGATATTGTTTCCCTATGGCAAAAGGTAGTGGGTGATTTTAGAGTAGACCTATCACATATGTACCATGTATGTATGTATGTATGTATGTAAGCAAGACCCTGTCAAAAAGTGTCAAACTTTCCAAGGAAATTCTATACTGCCATTAGTGGTGTGCAGTAGTGTTGTGCGGACTGGCCCAAAACCCGAGGGTCAGTCCTGTACAAAATCTTTGGGTTGCGGGCGGGTCAGCTTGCGCAACCTAGCACTGCCTGCTTCTGGTGCCTAAATTTAGACTCACGCCAGCCCCCTCCTTTTGTGACGTCACTGCGGGCGGGTTGGACGCGGGTCTATAAATAAAGAGGAAAAGACAGGCGGGCCGGGTATGGGTTGGGAGTGTGTGGGCTAGGGTCAGGTGCAGGTCGAGAATTTCTCTACCCACACACACCACTAAATTCTCGACCCGCACCTGACCCTAGCCCACACACTCCTCTATTTATAGACCCGCCCTGTAGTGGCATCACAAAAGGGCCGGGGTGTTGGCAAGTCTATAAATTTATGCGCTGGAAGCCGGCAATGCTAGGTCACAGATGAGGAGAGCAGGAGAAGATCTCAACCAGGACCCACCCTGAAGATGGGCCGCACATCACAAACCACCATTGCATATAAGGCAGGGAAAAGGTTTAGTGCTCTTTTAGGGTTCCCATGGTACATGGACTTGCTTTGTAGCAAGCAAGGGATGGGTAAACAAGTACCCAGGGAATTAGATTGACTAACTTTTGCGTTGGTTTTATTAGTTTAGGGTTGTAACAGCATTTGATAAAAAGAGAAAAAATAATAGGGACACCAAGTAAGAGTGATAAAGGTAGTTATTATATAATCCACAGGTGGAAAAACATGTATTAACAAGAAATTTGTGAGGTTGGATTTGGGTTGTTTTTTTTTTGTTTTTTTACTTCATCTGGATCAACTACAGTAGTTGTCAACAAGTACTTAGTCATGTTCCATTTAAACATAAAAGGTTAAAATTTATGGATGTTCTGTATAGTCAGGAATATTTGCCCTTGGCAGCCATATTGTTGTACCAGTAATTCTTTATTAGGCAAAGACATTGATTGTGCTGTGTATCAAGTAAAGTAAAAAGGTTGATATCTTTCTCGATATATATATTCTTTTATTAGGAAGCTTATAGAGATCACCTAGAGCATATACAAATGGAACTTACTTTCATTGCTTGCTTCAGCTGCTTTGCATCAAAATAAGCTGGATGCAATATAAGGGACACCATGATGTGTTCAAAATTGCCAGAAAGATCACCTTTCAAATCATCTTTCAGCTCCTGCAAAATAAACCAGGTTGAAATGACAGATATAAAGAAAAGAGGCACTGAATCCTGGATTCCCATCCAGTTTGGTCCAGCTTTTGATTAAGTCATATTCTGAATTAGCCATACTGAAGCTGAACTAGTTTAAAGAGGCATCTATTAAAGGCATCAATTAAAGGGGTCATTCACCTTTGAATTAACTTTTAGTATAATGTAAAAAGTGATATTCTGAGACAATATGCAGTTGGTTTTCATTTTATTATTATTTGTGTTTTTTATTGTGTTATTTAGCTTTTTATTCAGCAACTCTCCAGTAATCTTGTTGCTTGGGTCCAAATTACTCTAGCAACCATACATCGATTTGAATAAGTGACTGGAATATGATTAGGGGAGGGTCTGAATAGAAAGAGGAGTAATAAAAAGTAGCATTTGCAGCTTTACAGAACATTTGTTTTTAGATGGTGTCATTGACCCCCCATTTAATAGCTGGAAAGAGTCATAAGAAAAGAAATTAATAAATAAATAATGAAGACCAAGTAAAAAGTGGCTTTTTACTGACCATTCTATAAAATACTAAAAGTTAACGTAAAGGTGAACCACCCCTTTAATTTTGATAGGTTATAAATTGACCTATTCTAAGCAGCTTTACAACTAGTCTTCACTATTTATTTTTAACTTTGTATAACTATACTGCCTATTTTTAGTGTGAAGGGAAACTGTTTCAAGTCGCCCTTCATTCTGGTACTACCTGTGTATCATCTCAATAGTGGCTCTTATCAGTTACTATGCGCTGTTTCATTTCTCAGGTGCCTTGGAGTGCCATCTCTGGGCGCTCCTCTGGTCACTCCTTTATTTTACACACTACTGTTCATTTCACATACCCTATACTCCTAACCACGCTTAGAGGGTATAAAAAGTCTGGTCTGTCTTGATTTTATTATTCTGACTCTTGTGAGTGCAGAATTCACTTGTCGATAAACTATCGTTTCACCTCATGTGGTCTCCGGTTCTTGAAGCATGCAACTGAAAATGCTTTTGGTTGTCAGGGGTCAGTGGCACCAACAAGCAAAAAACTTCATTGGTTCCATTTTATTATGTTTCTTTTTAATTCTCTTTTCAAATCCTCGGACGTCCACATTACTGGCTGGTTGGTACTGTAATTTAGCCTTTGTGACCAGACAGTAGTGGAAACTACAAGTCACAATGTACCAGAACAAATTTTAAAATTTCAGAAGCCATAAAAGATAAAAAATTATGTCTAACAGTAAAAGGTTTTAAAATAATGCACTCTATGTCACACTAAAAGTTCTTTAAGGTGAACTGCCCCTTTAATAGTATGAAGACATTCATGGTTATCAAGGAAAGTTTTTTCAATCAACATATTAAAAGACAGAGTGAAACATACTTAATTGCCTTAACCTAAGTCAATGGACTTTTTCTTTAAAGGGATACTGTCATGGGAAAAAAAATAATTTTCAAAATGAATCAGTTAATAGTGATGTTCCAGCAGAATTCTGCGCTGAAATCCATTTCTCAAAAGAGCAAACAGATTTTTTTTATATTCAATTTTAAAATCTGACATGGGGCTAGACATTTTGTCAATTTCCCAGCTGCCCCAAGTCATGTGACTTGTGCCTGCACTTTAGCAGAGAAATGCTTTCTGGCAGGCTGCTGTTTTTCCTTCTCAATGTAACTGAATGTGTCTCACTGGGACATGGGTTTTTACTATTGAGTGCTGTTCTTAGATCTACCAGGCAGCTGTTATCTTGTGTTAGGGAGCTGCTATCTGGTTACCTTCCCATTGTTCTTTTGTTTGGCTGCTGGGGGGAAAACGGAGGGGGTGATATCACTCTAACTTGCAGTACAGCAGTAAAGAGTGATTGAAGTTTATCAGAGCACAAGTCACATGACATGGGGCAGCTGGGAAATTGACAATATGTCTAGCCCCATGTCAGATTTCAAAATTGAATATAAAAAAATCTGTTTGCTCTTTTGAGAAATGGATTTCAGTGCAGAATTCTGCTGGAGCAGCAATATTAACTGATTCATTTTGAAAAAATTTTTTTTTCCCACAACAGTATCCCTTTAAGTAACAAACTGGACCTGGGGGTAATATGCTGCAAACCACAGTGCTACAATGTATTTTCTGCTCCCAAGTGGCAGCAAAATATGTGCTGAGAACAGCACTGCATAAAGTCTAATCGATGCTGCAGGCAAGACATATGCAATTGATCCAAAATGTTTCATCTTTCATGGTAAAGTTGATACCAAATATACTTATGTACCCAGATGTAGGGGTGTAGGTGCTAGACTGTATATACCCAGTATTTAAGAAGAAGTATTTTTTTAAAAAAGCGATATCCTATTGCATTTAAACTACCTTCCCACAGGCTGCCTGATATTCCTTTACAATTAGCTGCCGCTGCGTGTTGGACCTTTGTGTCAGAATGTTGTTTAATGAATCTTCATCGGTTCCTATTAAAGAAATAATAAAACATAAGCTTGGGCATTTCTCCAAGATACAAACAAATGTAACTGTCCACTTATATTTCACCACACCTATATTAGTAACTCTGTTTTCCCAAGGTGAGAGAAGCGGTGCAAACTGAGACACCTACTTTACAAATATTATATAATATATTTAAGGTGCACCATGACCCATTATCTAAGTATATAAAATGTGATAGCAAACAGTGGCTACATTTCACGATCATCTGTGAAAACAACAGATATATGCACCGATTTATAGACTACTATAAGAATGTCTCCTCTGCATTTTGCCCAGAATATCGTTCAATTAAAAGGGCTTTTTATTGCTGTGGTGACCAGCCTTAATAATTGTACTTACCCAATCCTTTGATTGCCTTTCGGATTGCATCAGCATCTTTGCCAGCACTGAAGCCTGGGAAATCTTTCACAGTTCCTCTGCTGCCTACCTATTTGTAGAACACAATCACATAGGAATCCAGTCTGATAAGGAAACATGAACAGCGCTCTCTGACTTCCAAAAGATGCAGAGCAGGAAATAAATCTCTGTTTTAATTTAGGAGTCAAATTATGTACAAATTTGAATTGGAGTGCCAACCTGAGCCTTCAGTGTGTAGTGTAGAACAGTAGGCAGACTAAAGAGTGATTCCAAACCAGGAACCCTTGTCACGTTTGTTGACTACCAACGTGAAGATTGAAAGTAAATATAAGACTTAGTCAGCTGATGATTATTTCATTTTTATGGAAACAGCTAGATTTTAATGTAGATTCACTGGTTATATAACATTTTGAAATATCCTGAAATAAAATATAACTTGTGACTTCTTGTCTAAATAACACTTGAATATCAACAGTATATCTATAGTAATAAGTCAAAACCAATTGCTGTGTTTTTCTTTTTCCTTGAAGACATTTCACTAGTCATCTGACTGGCTCTCAATTCTGAATTGAGAAAGCCAGTTGCATTACTAGCCAAGGTCTTCTTCAAGGAAAAAGAAAAAGTCCAGTTGATTTTGATTCATTACTATAGATATACAATGACCTGTATGAATGAGAACCTTCACAGACATTCCTAAAACAGCTTTTTTTATATAAAAAAAAAATATGTATCATATCTGCATTTCTTTCAGCGGTTTCCCTTTTTTATTTATTATAAATAATCTGCTATCCCCTCTGCCCATTGCCACAAGGTAGGGCTCTCAAACATGTATTCAGGATCTTAAATTGTCATCCTGTGTGCTTTGTTGTTTCCTGCAGGCTGCTCAGTTCCCTCCTGTTTGATTTGTCAGTTAGCACGGTCTGCAGGAAAGTTAAAGGACACATTAAAGGAAAAAAAAAAAAACACCAAGGTAAGAGTGGAATAATGTGTTATATTTTGCCCATGCAGTCTTTATTTCCATGACCCAGCACTATGCAAGTGATTATATGCTTGATCAGTCCCTATAATACTTAGCTCCATATACAGACTCCTGATTCACACCTAGTGGCTAATTGGGGTACATATGTTCATTTGCATAGCGCTGCAGTTTGGGGGTTTTCGTAACAGCGGTCTCTTCTACATCACAGATGAAAAATGAAGCATGTCTTGCCTTGGGAGCAGCAAACCTTTTCCCTGCTCCTGCTTGCTTAATATTTACATAATAACACCAGTATTGCCAATATTAATATTTACAGAAGCAACTAGATTTTTTCATATATTCTGATTATAACAATCTTAAAGATCATATTCAGTTAAGACTAATTTGGATCGTCACATTTAATGAATACTGGCTCTGCAGCTTCCGAGTGCAGGTACATAGAGCAGAGCAGAGCAGATATTAGGCCAAAAAAAAGGTGAAAGCAGACATTTTACTCAGTTGCATCTCCGCTCCATGTACCTGCACTCAGGTGGAAGCTGTACTTGCAGATGCCTGGAGCTGCAGAAGAAAGTAGGTCCGCTGCTCTCCACCTCCCTAGAAAATGCAGGCAGAGAGCAGCGTAGCCAATGCTCTGTGTGCCCAAGGCCTTAAGACAGGTGGGTTGATAAATTCATAGAATGGGTCAATTGTACCAAAGCAAAGGTTCAACAAACATTACAGATTTGCTTGTGAGGCAACTTCGGAAAACTAAGCCCTTCGAGTGCCATCCTGCTGGAGATTTTCATTCTAGCCGGCGGGAAGGCAGTTCGGGGAGATTATTTGTCGGGCGACTAATCTCCCTGAATCTGCCCGTGTGTCTCTGCCCTTAAAGGAACACACACACAAACAACCACTGCCAACTGTACATCTAATTTCGAGCTTTGCACAGGATATATATTATAAGGATATATATTATATATATATATATATATATATATATATATATATATATATATATATATATATATATATATATATATATATATATATATATATATATATATATATATATATATATATATATATATATATATATATATATATATATATATATATATATAAATAATACTGTATTTCTCAACATTTGACAAAGGAAAGCCAACTTTTTACTGTGCAAGTAATGTCCTTGTAATGAATGTCCTGCATTGAAAGTAAGCAAACTGGTCAAAAAAAAAACCCTCAGCACACTTTAAAAAGCACAGAACCACCCACAAGTTGTTTTTACTCTACACTACAAAGTAAAAAAAATTATGGTTAGACTTACCCACACTGAAGCCATAGCAGTATATAGCGTTTCTGGGGGAAAAAAATAAGGTTTTTATAATTTGCAGCAGAAGAAAACTTACCTTTCTTACTTTAAAATGCAAAGGTACAGGCAGAAAAAAAAAATTACTACAATGCTCTTCTATGTAGCAGCAGTCACAGAGGCCTAACTAATATATATAACCTTTTGCATCTTTCAATATCCCCATGTTGTCTTCTAATATGAATTGGTAATCATTTACCTATAGTAAGCAATGCCACTGGGTAGCATCCAGAGCCATTAAATACAGTCCTGACTAAGTAGAAAAATAGTATAATGTTGACCCTTTATAAACCACTGTTTTTCATTTCCTAGGTGCAAATTCACAAATAGGCTTCTTTTTCAGAAGACATACAGGACATACACAAATTAAAAGACAGAAGTTTGGAGTTGAAGTTATGGAAACACTTTTCCTTCTGCTGTGCTATGCAATACAAATTTCCACCAAGATGCATGATCAGAATACCTGTATAACCCTCAATACAGCAGAAATGTGTAACTGCTTCATAGTAGAATGAGGGGTTCATAAAGCAATGTGAAACTAAGTTTATGACAACAACAAGGAAAACTTCCAAACAATGGTGTAACTGGGCCCCTCCTGCAAAAAAATAAATCTTCGAATGGGCCCAGCGCACTGCAAGCGCCAACCGCCCTCTCACACGCTACCCCTTCCCCACACCGAAGTCTCCCAGCCGCCTGCATCCACCTTCCCCGGCTGAATGTAAGAAAGTGGCTGGGGGATTCCACTTAACTATAGAGGAAGCAGACCCAGAGGTCCCCCTCCTGTTTCCCAGGTCTGCTTCCTCTATAGTTACGCCACTGCTTCTAAATCTATAACTACCCATTTTCCCTTTTGAAGTCAGGTCTCAGACAGTTGAATACTTGAAATTGGTGCATAATTACTGGTTCCCTTACATTCTGTTTATTGCCTAGAGGGCAACGGCAGATGTTTAAGTTACCGATGCAGATTAAATCTATTTACAAGCACATCCGAGGAAAACTAAATTATATCCTTATTGGCAATATGTTAAAAAAGCTATGCATCCTGCCACACCGATAGAGCATGTTACAAAATGTTTCCACTTCATGCACTTCCTTCAACACAATATCTGCCTACAAGCCAGAGTTTCTGAACTAACATTCCAAAATGTAACCATCTTCATATCCTGTTCATGTTCTCAGCAGGATATGAAGCAAGCTACCACACCTAAATAATCCTAAACACACCCTGCCTTTTCTTTCTAGCCTTTTTTAAGGTTTCTTTTGCAGGTTATTTATACAACCCAGCTTAGCACGAATACACTCATTTTATATTCAAATGTTTAAACTAGTTTAAAGCCGGCGAAAAACCTTTTATAAAAGTCACATTCTATTGTTGTAAGGAATCAGTAATATATATCTAGGATTAAACTTTTGAAGCATAAAGAAAAAACCTAAATTTTCATACACTACAAAATAAACCAAGAGTCTAAACATAGAGATCACATCACAATTAGTTTTTCAACTTAATGCTACACAGATTTTTTTTTTATTTTAATATTTACAATGCAATTTTCATTGGCTGTCTATGCGCTTAACCTCGGTCCCCAAATGTTGGTGGACTACAGCTCAACATATATAGAAAGGTTAATTCACTCTGGGAGTTATAGTTCAGTAATATCTGGTGGCCCGAGTTTAGGAAACATTTAGCAGACATTTCCAATTGCATGGATTTTTCAGGAGCCTCCCAATTTTTAAGTTGGTAAGGAGTATCTTTCTGGTTTTATTTTCAACATCTTGTAACCTTGGCCTGATCACTTAAAGGAACCGTTCAGTGTAAAAATAAAACTGGGTAACTAGGCTGTGCAAAATAAAAAAAAAAGTTTCCAATAAAGTTAGACATCCAGTCACTCCAGCCTTTATAGATAATGTTTTTGGCTAACGCAATAGCCAGAACACTTCCTCATTTGCAGCTCTCTAACCTGTTACCAGTCAGAAACCAAACAAATCAGTGACTTGAAGGGGGCCCACATGGGACATTACTGTTCAGATAGTTTGAATTTGACCATAGCATGCAGGTCAGATTCAAAAGCAAACTAACTTAACAATTATGTCCCATATGATCCCCCTTCAAGTCACTGGTTACTGACTGATAAGTTAGAGAGGTGAAAAGGAGGAAGTGTTGTGGTTATTATAGATTACTTTTTTTGGATAACTACACTGAAAACATTCTTTACTCTGCAAAGCCCGTTTACCCAGTTGCAGGGGCCGATCACAATATCCAACTGATTTTCCATGCTAGACAACACACAGGGCATGATGCGCAGAAACCTGTAATTAAAGCAATTTTGTAAATGAGCCTTGAAAACGTTGCTTTTGCTACTTAAAGGAAAACTATACCCCCAAAATGAATACTTGAGCAACAGATTTTTTATATCAATTTAAGTGGCATATTAAAGAATCTTATCAAACTGGTATATTTATTTAAGTAAATATTTCCCTTTAACCACCATTTCGTGATGGTCTGTGTGCTGCCTCAGATATCACCTGACCAGGAATACTACAACTCTTACAGGTAGAAGTGTGGAAGCAAAATACAGAACTCTCTCTGTTAATTGTCTCATGTGACCCAACAAGTATAGTTTGTTTGGTATGTTTGTGTGCCCCATGAATCCTACGATCCCAGGGGGCTGCCCTTTTTTTATGGCAGTTTTCTATTTATGATTCCCCAATGGCACATGCTACTAAAAAGTATATTATTATGAAAATGGTTTATTTACATGAAGCAGGGTTTTACATATGACCTGTTTTAAGCAATATCTTTTTAGAGAGACCTGCATTGTTTGAGAGGTATAGTTTTCCTTTAAAGTAGCATGCCAAGGGTAGGTACATAACATCATGGTGAAAATCATAATTTGGGTGCTCTGCCCTTTGCCACTGTTTTGCCTGATGCTTCTTATATGAGGCAATTTGGAAGCATCAGTACATTTCTGTTGGGTCCCACAGACTCTTGGAGTGAGTCATTAAAGTCATTCATTTGGCTTAAAACATACAGCCTGCTCAATCTACCATACTCATTTACTGTCACGGTTTCAACAGCCAGATATTTTGCCTTGCTTATAGTCTTACTCTATGGTACTACTATTCTGGCCTTGTATTTCAATCTTTTGAACTAAAAGAATTCTTAAAAAAATAAACTATCAGCCTCACAAATTCTTTCCTTTTATAGTCAGTTTATGAGAAGTAGGTGTGGTGTGTCTGTCTTTGCTATGCACTAGTGATTGCACACATTAATACCTCAGTTGTAAGGGCAATGGAAGGCCAACAACATGTAAAGAGCCACAGGAGGCATCCCCCGCTTAATATATTTATCATTAGTCTCATTGCTGTATCAGGGATGCAAACAATCACTCTCCCATAGGTATTTAATGTACCCAACCCAAGTAACTTGCGTTTTCCCTTCCCTATCAGTCCTGTGCGCTCGGTGCATCACGGTCAAGTAGGCACATTCCCAACAACGAGTTTGTGAGGAACTTGCAGCACAGGAAGATTCCACTGAACGAACAAGCAGAGGGGAGAACTCACCTAGTGGGACGCCGATCCTGCAATCAGTACACTGCGGGGGAACGGGACTTGTCAGGGCAGTGGCAGCAGCTCCTCTCTCCCAGCGCACAGAAGATGATTACGTGAAAGAAGCCGCGCCCTGGGCTGCAGCCACTTCCCTTTTAACTCTGTACAACTCAGTCCGCCAGCGCAGCGGCTTCATCATCCAATGTGTGCGCGGCCAGTCAGTCCCTCTATTAAGCCCCACTGTCTCCAACAGGCAGTCCTTCCACACTCACAGGGCACTTATTGTAACAACGTTATTGCTTACAGCACTTTCAAGGAAGGACGCTGAGGGCTGTAGTTTAGCATCTTGAGGTGCGCACTGTACATAAGGCTTAGGACTTGCTTCATTGCTGCTCTTCAAACAAAAGTTAAAATTCCTAAAATGGAAATGAACTATATCCACTTTACAGTGGTGTGCAGGCAGCACATGCTTTAAAGGAACAGTAACACCGAATAATTAAAGTCTTGAGTAATGAAAATATAATGTATTGTTGTGCTGCACTGGTAAAACTGGTGTTTGCTTCAGAAACTCTACTATAGTTTATATAAACAAGCTGCTGTGTAGCCATGGAGGCAGTCATTCAAAGCTGAAAAAGGAGAAAAGGCACAGGATACATAGCAGATAACAGATAAGCTCTGTAGTATCCAATGACATTCTCTGGTATCTATCCTGTGCTTGAATGGCTGCTCCCATGGCTACACAGCAGCTTGTTTATATAAACTATAGTAGTGCTTTCGAAGCAAATATGTCAGTTTTACCAGTTCACTATTTTGTTGCTGTTACTGTTCCTTTAAAGGAAAAGGTATAAAACTGTACAACTTCCCCACTTATTGGTACAACTTTGGTGTCTACATGGGACACAGGTGAAATGGCTGGCGTGTATAGGAGCCCTTAGGAATAAGGGATTTTCCCATAATTTGAATTACATAAAAACACCACTGAAGAAGAATGCACAAGTAAATGTTCACGTGTAAGAGTCCTTAGAGTAAAATTTTCTTTTAAATCCATGTTGTGTAAGCAAATGCATCTTTGCTTGTTGTCCCACATTTTCACAGTGCAATGTAAACTAAATGATGCTTTACAAAAACATTATATGCATTATGCAGCCTTCCAACACACTCTTTCTTACCTCCTACTACTGAAAATGTTGAACTTTAGTTACTTTCAGTAATTGGAAGCCACAATGGGTCTCTATATAACTGACCTCCCACATGTCTTATGACTTCAGTTAAAGTTTATTTATTGTGTGCTACTGCAGTTTTCCTGGGAGTGCACCACAACAGAAGTGCATAGTGCTAAACCTCAGTACACCCAGTGTTGCTTCTGTAAGCCTTCACTGCACAGGTTGATAGTAAGTGATTTAGTTATTCTAATGGAGTCCTTTTGTACCATTGACAGATGCCTAGTACTGTTGCAATAACGGATCATCAGAACTTTCTTGCTTATTTTTATTAAAGAGAATCTAGAATCCCAGGTTAACTTGGCATGTTTTTGTTACTTTTATTGCATAGATCAGTCATATGCCACTTATGACTAGCTTCATAACTAGCGTTCCAGGTTACAGCAATCTCTTGATTTTCTGGAGCAGAATGCTGGCATGGTGCTCAACCCTGGGCTGTACTGTACTTATGTGCCTGAACATCAAGTACCCTGTACCCTGAGGCAGTATACTGCATACTTGTCAGGCTATGGACTGGAGGATGAGAGCTACATTGAAGGCAACTAAAAAAAAAGACAGGTCTCTGCCCTATCCAGCCATAATTTCTCTTTGTGGCAAAGGGCTAATATCTGTAGGAAATAGCACACCAGCAGTGCTCAACAAAATATTTCACCAGGCATGGGTTCACCATCACCGATTTTTCTTGTGAAACCATAGAAACGTTCCACTGAGAAGAGTTTTTCTGTGAAAAAGTGCCAATAAAAACCCCCATTTTGTGTAGAAAAGCAGTTTTATGTGAGTTTTTCTGTGGGGTTTTTTTTTCAAATTTTTCAGCCAATGGGACAGGCTCACTTACCACTAGTAGAAGGCTGTGTTAAACCCCAGATTGTAGAGGAAGTACATTCCCACAACCTTCAAGCACTGGGCAGGTTATATCAGTAATACTGGCAGCTCATAGAGAAGGAGTGAGATCAATGCTGTAAGAACTCAAACTTTCCTGCCTCATACAGAGGGTACAAAACAGGAGAAAAGGAAATGCAATGGGGTTTTTTTTCCCCACTGAAACAGGAAAAAGGCCTTGGGATATTAATAGATGATTATTTATCAGGAGTAAGTTTTGCCAAAAAACGAATGAACGTCACCTACAAAAACATAATCATTGAATTAATATCTAGTATAAAGATTAATATGTTCTAGTGTCTAATAGTGACATTAACAATTTTTGACAGCCCATTGGGAGCACATTCGGCCTGGGTGCAGTGGATTTCATCTCCGAAATGCAAACTCTCACATTTAGGGGGTTATTTATAAAAGGTTGAGTTGTTTTTTCCACAAAAAATTCGAATTTCAAGGGTATTTTTCAGTTAAAAACTTGGAAATTTTGAGGTTTTTAGAAAAAAACTCTATTTTATAAATCCCAACATTTTCGAGATTTATTATACCCTGAAGCTGAAAATAGCTTGAATCCGAAAATACACCATCTGAAACCTGACAAGGTCATGTAGAATCAATAAAAAACTATATGTCTTGGAGTGCATGAAACCAAACGTTGTTAATTTAGAAAGGAATTTGAAAATAATACATTTTTAAAACCTACATTTTAGAAAAACAACCGGTTGGCTGATCATAGCTAATCGCAGATTTGTTTTCTATGGCTTTTTGCCCAGGTACAAATTTGCCTACTATTATTATATGAGCCATGTTATGTGCTGCCCAAAGATGGTGCCCAGATGGGGCAGCTGTTATCCATTTCTATACAGGAGGGTTAATTGCAACATGACCTGTCACCCAGACACAAAAAGCTGTATAATAAAAGTCATTTTCAAATTAAACATGAAATCCAATTTCTATTTTTTATTAAAGCATTTATAGCTGTTGTAAACTCATTTAAAAATCTCAGCTGTCAATCAAATATTGTCTGCCCCTCTTCTATGCCTTAGGCATAGAGGCAAGGCAGAAAATTACTTTCACTTTCCATTCAGTACTTCCTAGATGTCACTGCTCTCCACACAATCCCCCAGGTCTCTTCACCATTTAATTGTGTAGCCAGTGCATGGGGATGGACATCAGGTCCCCCATTCTGGTGCACAAACAAGATTCTGAGATGATGCAAGGCTTGCCTTCATAACAGTGTCCACAAAATGGCTCCTGCCTGCTTGCTATAATTATGAATTCCCAGGCTGAAGGAAACAAGATTCAAATAATTTATATAGTGTAATTAAAGTTTATTTTGCTTGACTAATGTGATAAAATAGGATTTTAAATAGTTTTTTTGGATGACGAGTCCCCTTTAAATGTTTTACTTTTTTTTTTGATTAATAAAGACTTGAAAACAAAACCACTGTTATCAAAAATATGTAAATAATGTGATGCAGATAGGAAAAAGTGTATAAACTAAAGTAACCAAAATTCATTTATTTTATTAGTACAAATATGTTTTATGGCACATAATATTTTGAGAATACAATATATAAATGTAAATAAAACAACAAGATCAACGCTGACATTTTCCTACAATGTTATACAGCACCATAACAGGGTAACTGAGTCATCTCAAAGACTTATCTTAGGAATAAAAAGGACTTCTAGCAACTGAGAAAACTCTGCATACCCACGGGGAGCATACTGCTCTGTGCACTTAGGCTAGAATCTATACAATACAACTGTCAGCGACAATCTATTTAGTACATAGTGAAAGGCAATAATATAATCACAGCAGCTAATCTGGTTCCTGCATATCACTCTCTGCCATCCAGCTACTGTGAATTACAAAGCATTGTATCCCACATGTACCACCATATACCCATCATTCTTAGCAGGCTGATTAGGAATTATAGAAACTGTAGAGGGTTTGGCAATCCCCACCCCCTGAGCTTTAAGGGAAACAAAAGGTCTCCAAGAACTTTTTTTCCCACTTCTAGTAGCTTGTATCCATTTCAAGAATTTCTTTTGTTGGTTCTCAAAATAAGGCATTAAAATATGTTGAAATCATCAACAGTGGTTTGACATTAGGTAATAAAAAATATAGGTATAGTTTATGCTAAATAAAATGAAAATTTCATTTTTTTTTTACAAATGATAACATATTTTTGGACCATGTTGAAATATTACATAGAAGTAGTCAACATTGATTGCGAAGTGCAAACAGTTCATTTATATATTTTTTCTCTTTCTCCTTTTTTTGGCAAAATTGTGGTTTCTTTCTCAGACTCCACCAGTGCTTGCCTATCTTTTACTGTCTAAATATATAAGCTATAAATATAGAAATGCATAGGCACCCTATCCTGTAGTCTGGAAATCAACCCTCACCCTTTCAAAAAAGAGTCAAATTGCATAGAACATGTATAAAAAATACTTTCTTCAGTCCCTACCAGTGTCCTTGACAACAGTGAAAAAGGAAAAAATAAAGGCAAGGGTGGGATCATATTCTCTGTAATAAATAGTGATCACAAATGAGGTGTGTTCATTGATGCCCCTCATTATGTATATCTTCATATATTCATGCTTCCCTACATGCCAAAGCATTGCAGTACATGTATGGGACCTGCTATCCAGAATGCTTGGGACCTGGGATCTTTCTGTAATCTTCATATCTTACCCGTCTACTAGAGAATCATGTAAATATTAAATAAACCCAATAGGCTGATTTTGCTTCCAAAGAATTAATTATATCTTAGTTTGGATCCGGTACAAGGTACTGTTTTATTTTTAAAGACAAAAAAATTTGGATTATTTGGATCTCTCTATGGGAGATGGCTTTTCCATAATTCTGAGCTTTCTGGATAACGGGATAACGGGTTTCCGGAAAACAGATCCCTTACTTGTATATGATGGAAAAATATATGGCATGTACTTTTACAGGCTTTTTAATAACCCATCAGTACTATGACTGCAGCACGTTATCCAGGGACAGACAATTCTTAATGAAAAACATTGCAAGGAAGATTGAAATTTCTCCAGCCTAATAAAGTTCAATTACTTAACAAACAAAAACATTTTGCCGTTTTTTTAGTTGTACGTGTAGGTCCAAGAGGTAAATAACTCAGTGAATATAAACCCCCTACAACATCTATATACATTTTTGACAACTGAAACATGTTTGCAAGAGCCACTTTTACTTAGCTTTATGACATAACAGAGGCAGAGAAATCGCCCTTCTTTTTGTATCCACTAACCTATTGCCCATATCTAGCAGTTCAGTGTTTTACACAGTCCCCTGCTCTAGTAACAGGGAGTGCTCTCACCCATATAATATTCAGTTAATACAGGCAAGCCTCCACTTGGTACATGCAAATGTCTAATTTCCATATATAGAGGTAACTGCCATGCTTTGTTACATAATTTAAAACACCATTCACTGAATAAGGCTTCCAGATTAAAATTTTCAATCATAACTCAATATTAAAAACACAAGATTCTGCAATGCACAAAATTACACTAAATTGTGATGCTTCGACTGTGGGGAGAAAGCTGCTTAAACTGTGTTGCACATGTGGTTTTCTATAAAGCCACAACTTTTTGTAAATGTATTTGTCAGTCTTTAATAATGAGGCAATAAATTACAATTATTACAGAAAGCCTTATTCTGTGAATGATGAAATAACTTGATCAAGTATCTCTATATTAGATCCATTTTCCCCAATAGATACCAACATGCATTTTCTTTAGGGTACTACACAGGAGATTTTGTATGATCTTGCACGGATCCTACATAATCTGATCCTCCTATAGCTAGAATGTAAAGTTTGATCAGATAAAGTTAGATGGTGTAGTTAGTATACATCCAACATTCAGGGGGTTATTTATTAAACATCGATTTTTTTTCTGGTCAGGCTTTTTGTGACAAAAATTATTATTTCTTGCGGGGAAAAAAAACTCAAATTTTTCGAAACTTATTATAGGCCTATGCTGTAAAAACCCAGAATTCGAAAATCCCCCATCTCAGACCTGTTGAGGTTATGTATAAGTCAATGAGAGATGTCCTTATACTTATCGTGGTTTGCTCTGGGTTTAGCCCGATAATCTGAAAAATTCTGGGTTTTCAGGCAATAACCAGAAAAAAAATAGAGCGATTTGGGAGAAAAGTCTGAAAAAATCATACGATTTGCGTTTTCACTTGATTTTATAAAGTATTTTCCCAATCTGATTTATTTTAATGATAAATGTGGAAGGGAGTTTGGTCGAGCTTTGTTTAATAAAAAAATTAGATAAATTTTGATTTTAGTAAATAACCCCCTAAATGTATTTCAATGGAAAGAAAAGTCAGACACCATCAGATTTTATCTCATCAGACGCAGCCTGCAGTGTTCCCATCCGACAGGTATGTTGCATCAGATGGAAAATCTTCCAGGGAGTTACACATCAGATTTTTTTGTATCAGTACCATTATATTTTGACCCATGCTACTACATGCGATTTGTAGGATGCGATCTGTTGATCCAACACCATCCTACAAAATGTCCCGTGAAGTTTAGCCCTTAGGGTAGAGAGCTAGAAAATAAGAGTTTGAGCAGGAGACAGGTATTTGGCCTCTTAATATCATATAAATCTGTGAGTGTTCTCTAATGTGAGACAAATACTACAATTGTTTTTGATTTCCAGGCTACCTTCATACTACATGGAGAATGTTGTGTATGTTGTTTTTGAACAGATGTACGGCTCTTCCACACAGGTGCTTTTTTTTTTTATCAAGGTTGTGTATGAGGTGCAGGAGTCACCGGTGATAGAGACTGACTGCAAATAAAAGCAGCACCAGAGGGAGAAAAGCCATTATGTTCTATATCTTTCTCTGTGCTCCACATGTGCTTTATGCTTATCATCCATCTTCAGTGACTCCTACAAACCCAGCAAGCAGACAATTAACACCAAGTTCACCAGCGAATTCCATAGATGCCTTTGAGATGAGCCTGTAGGCTCATAAGAGTGCACTGAAAAGTTCCTAGATAGTCTAGGATACACCAGAGTCAAGCAAATCTAAATAAAATGCCTCCTGTTACCTCCCCCATTATCTTGGTGATTTTTCTCTCTAAGGGCCTTAAGGACACACAGGCAAATTCGGGGAGATTAGTCGCCCCGGCGACAAATCAACTTTTCTTCGGGCGACTTCCTCGTGAGGCAACTTGGGGCGGCTTCGAAAACAAATTGCCGCGAGTGCCATCCCCCTGGCGATTTTTCATTATAGCCAGTGGGAGGGTAGGAGAATGCAGTTCAGGGAGATTGTCGCGGGGGCGACTAATCTCCCCAAATCTGTTCTTGTGTCCTTACCCTCAAATGTGTTTTTTTGGCATCCCTCATATTATTCTTTGCATGCTACATAATGATTGTGTTTTCTTGTCTCCTGATTCCCCCCTCTTTATAATCCTATATCCCCTTTTCCTTCCCTTTCATTCCCCTTCTCTCTTACATTTGTTTACACTCTTCCCGTCAACTCACATCTACCAATTAACTTACTACTCATTATTTGGAAGATTATTTCCACTTTCCTGCTTAACACCTCAGCAGGGAGGCACTTGATAGGATTTAAAATAATGAGACCAATCTAGACTCATGTGCATGGTCATTAGAAATACACGGGGATACATGAATATATGGAACAAATAGTATAAAATCATGGCAAATAATTAACCTATGGTGGCAGTGTCTACAACATGTGCAGTGCATTGTTAGGGCAGTGGGAAAGACAGCACATCGTGCCCCTGTATCTCACATGTTGGGCATAACGAGGTAGTTCAGTTGTGAGCTGAAGCACGTACTGCATGCCCACCAAACACATTACTTTTCCCTTTTTCACCCCAGATTATAAAAATACTGGTGCTTCTTTCTAATTTTACACTTTATAAAACAGATTAAAAAATAAAACAATATACAAATGAATGAATGTGTGAGGCCGTGATTATGGCATCAAACTTCTGTTCCATCATGTAGATTGTTGTGAACTTTAACTTCAAGATTGACTTGCTTCACCTTGACACGTTTTAATTCATAGGTGTCTTTGCTTTCATTGAGCAGGTTGATATTTCTGACTGTGCAATGCTGCCTGTTGAAATTCTTTTCTACCCTATCTATGTTTTTCCTAGATGCTTCCACCTTTGTGTTGAGTGGGTATTCCTCTCGCATATCCCTGGCCAGCATTTTCTTTTTATTTCTTCTACATTTCTGTGTTATAAGGCAAACAGCCAATAGAATTAGCATTAACAGCATGATAGCTGCAAAGGCACTTCCAACTGAAGCTCCAGTCTGTGAGGAGGAAGCTGCAGCAGCCTCAATTTCTAAGCTTAAACTCTTCATGTTGGTGCCATTCTTGACTTGATCTCCTTCATTGTCATAAATCAAAGAATCATCAAGGGTCAGTCTGCCGTTTTTGTCTACTATATCTCTGCGGTCACGTTTAAGATGGTAGGTTAGGGACCGCTGAACTCTTGGCCCTGCCATTGTCTCTGGCCCAATAATGTAGATCACCTGAAGGTACCACTGATGTCCAGTTTCCACCTTTAAAAAATATACATAGGGTTGAGAACACAAAATATATATATCTATTTCTCATTTTGATACAGAGTCCTGGAAATAACTTTCTGTAAGAAGGGCACACGTGTAACGGTTAGCAAGACAGATAACATATTTAGCTTTTAAAGTTGATGTAAATTTAAGGCACACTAGCCCCCATATGTAATAAAATACATAAAGTTGGCCCAGGAGAAGTAACCCATAGCAACCAATTAGATACTTGCTTTCAAACGTGTGACCAGGAAGTACTATTTGCTGATTGTTTACTATAGGTAAATAAGAAGCGTAGCAAATTTTGCACTTTGTATATTACTTAACCCCTTAAGTGTTTAAATTGCCAAGAGATTGACATCAATGAGAAATGCAATTATCACCCCATAGAATGCTGTTACTGTAGAAAAGTAAACTATCACATTAAAAGCTATACAGGAAGTTTGACTTTAATTGCTCTAACCCAGGGCTGTCCAACTGGCGGCCCTGGGTTAGAGCAATATGGCCCAACATGTGGCCTGCGGCCCTTGTGTGGCCCTCCACATGAAAGTCTGCCTGCTATGTCTGTTTACCTTGTGTAAACTTTAATAGGTATCACTACAGAGATTAACTGGCCCCTGCATTGTTTAAACCTCAAATTCAGACTGTAAACCCCTGTATTGTTCACACATGTAATCCCCCTGCATTGTTCACACTTGTGACACCTCTATTGTTCACATCCTAAAGCCCTGTACTGTTCACACCTGAGACCCAGGCTGAAACCTTATTCAAAATGTTAATGGGACACCAGCACTGTGTCACTGTATGTAGTACATTTTAGAGTAGTCCTGTTGGGTTTCCCTGTCTCCTGCTCTGTTCTGCCCTATGCTCCGCGTGTGTGTCATACTCTGCCTGTCCTACGCTCCATGTGTGTCTCATACTCTGCCTGCCCTATGCTCCCTGTTTGTGTCATACTCTGCCTGCCCTATGCTCCCTGTGTGTGCCATGCTCTGCCTGCCCTTTTCTCCTTGAGTGTGCCATACTCTGTCTGTGTGTGCCATACTCTGCCTTTCCTATGCTCCCTGTGCATGTGCCCTGCTCTGCCTTTGAAACATAAGCCTGATATTTGTTTTGGGGATTTGTTATCATATTGTTAGGGGCCCCTAAGGTGTTTTCTCATGTGCTGGGGCTTGCTGTGTTATCTACAGGGGAGAAGGAGGTATAAGGATTTAAGGGTATGTCTTAATAAGACCTTTTTCACATATGAGTGATATCCCAGCAGTGAGCACCAACCATTTGGTTTTTTGGTGTGCTATTAATGTGGACATGGTTTTGTGGAAACCTGGATGTGGTTTAATGTGGGTGTGGTCTAAAACAGGGAGTGGCTAACACTGGCCCCTTTATCGGCCCTCCACCTTGTAGACCATAAAAAGTCCAGCCCATGGTAGCACAGAAGTTGGACAGCACTGCTCTAACCTAACATACATAGTACAAAAAGTGTTTATTATATTTATACTTTACAAAAAATTGTATAAATAATAACTAAAACAGTATGGACCATACCTTGTAAAGAGCATCAACTTTCATTGTAAATCCATCTACTCCAGGCATACTGCTCATGGAATGAAAATCTGGCGAGTCTGATGCAAAGCAAGCATCAAAAGGGACATCATGGAAAAAATTATCAGTCACCTCAGGCTGGTTGCGATCCTGTACAGAACAAATAATCAGAAAGCATAGAAGTGTGTGAAGTGGCAGATAGACATTTATTTTGAATGAGACAATATCTACAAACATTTCTTTTGAAAGGTACAAAAAAACCTGATGTAGCAGTACCAAGAGGGACAACGTTCCAAACAAATATTTTTCTGGAAGAAACTCTGGGAGCTTATAGTTAAGCAGGAGAACCGTGCAGGTTGTCTGAAGCCTGATGTTTCTAACAGGACAAGGAGTCTTTTAAGTTCACTAGTTCACTCAGTTTTTTTATCCAAGTTTCTTATTTATTGCTCCAAAATACCACAAATCTGGATGAAAACTTCTTCCCCATTCTTTGAACACTTTCTTAAGGCCCCCATATACGAGCAGATATAAGTTGCCGACAGATTAAGTTGGGCAAGTTTAAAAATCCCCTTGGATCAAGCACTGGGTCGGTTTGTTGATACATAGTAACATAGTAACATAGTAAGTAAGGTTGAAAAAAGACACATGTCCATCGAGTTCAACCTTTTTTTTTTTTTTTTTTATTAACTACCTATCTGCCAGTTGATCCAGAGGAAGGCAAAAAAAACCCATCTGAAGCCTCTCCAATTTGCCTTAGAGGGGGAAAAATTCCTTCCTGACTCCAAAATGGCAATCGGACTAGTCCCTGGATCAACTTGGACTATGAGCTATTTCCCATAACCCTGTATTCCCTTACTTGCTAAAAAGCCATCCAACCCCTTCTTAAAGCTATCTAATGTATCAGCCTGTACAACTGATTCAGGGAGAGAATTCCACATCTTCACAGCTCTCACTGTAAAAAACCCCTTCCGAATATTTAGGCGGAACCTCTTTTCTTCTAATCGGAATGGGTGACCTCGTGTCAGCTGGAAAGACCTACTGGTAAATAAAGCATTAGAGAGATTGTTATATGATCCCCTTATATATTTATACATAGTCATCATATCACCCCTTAAGCGCCTCTTCTCCAGCGTGAACATCTCCAATTTGGCCAGTCTTTCCTCATAGCTAAGATTTTCAATACCTTTTACCAGCTTAGTTGCCCTTCTCTGTACCCTCTCTAATACAATAATGTCCTGTTTGAGTGATGGAGACCAAAACTGTACGGCATATTCTAGATGGGGCCTTACAAGTGCTCTATACAGTGAAAGAATGACCCCCTCCTCCCTTGACTCTATGCCCCTTTTAATACAGCTCAAGACCTTATTTGCCCTTGATGCTGCTGACTGGCATTGCTTGCTACAGCCAAGTTTATCATCTACAAGGACTCCAAGGTCCTTTTCCATAATGGATTTGCGTAGTGCAGTCCCATTAAGGGTATAAGTGGCTTGGATATTTTTACATCCCAGGTGCATGACTTTACATTTATCAACATTGAATCTCATTTGCCACTTAGCTGCCCAGATTGCCAGTTTGTCAAGATCCTGTTGCAAGGATGCCACATCCTGGATGGAATTAATTGGGCTGGATAATTTTGTGTCATCTGCAAACACTGATACATTACTTACAACACCCTCCCCTAAGTCATTAATGAACAAGTTAAATAAAAGTGGACCCAATACTGAGCCCTGGGGGACCCCACTAAGAACCTTACTCCAAGTAGAGAATGTCCCATTAACAACCACCCTCTGTACCCGATCCTGTAGCCAGTTTCCTATCCACGTGCAAACGACTTCATTAAGCCCAACAGACCTTAGTTTAGAAAGCAGTCGTTTGTGGGGCACAGTATCAAACGCTTTGGCAAAATCCAAATAGATCACATCTACTGCCCCCCCCACTATCCAGAATCTTACTTACCACATCATAAAATGCAATCAAATTCGTCTGACATGACCTATCCTTCATAAAGCCATGCTGTTTGTTGCTCATAATGCCATTCATTAGGACAACATTTTGAGAGACCGTCTGTATTATTCCCATTGTAATCTGATCCGATCAGCCTGATATCGCCCACCTCAAGGTGGACATATTGGGGAGAGATCCGCTCATTTAGCGAGTCACCAAATGATCGGATCTCTCCCCGATATGTACACCTTGAGGTGGGCGATATCAGGCTTATCTGATCACAGGCCCTAGGGCCCCCTATCTATGGCCAGCTTTAACCACACTGATTTTCAAAGTGCTATGTAAACATTTAAAAAGTGTGGATGGCAAGAGCAAAACGAAACAGGAAAACACTGCTTTGTATAGCTGCAGCTATACATATTTCAATTATAGTAACTGTTCATGCTCTGCAATGTCCTTTGGCTTGCACCAAGAGGGCAGAATAGTAAATACAATATTTTTGCTATAATAAATCTGGGTTTGGTTCTCAGTCAGGAAACTACAGGTATGGGACCTGTTCTCCAGAATTCTCCAGACTTAGGGTTTTTCAGATAATGGATCTGACCGTAATTTGGATCTCCTTACCTTACATCTAATAAAAAATAATGAATAAACATCAATTAAACCCAATACAAATATTTATCAAATATCAAATAAGGATTCACTATCTTAGTTGGACTCAAGTACAAGGTACTGTCTTATTTTTAAATAGAAAATGGAAATAATTGTAAAAAATTTGAATGAATTGATTAAAATGGAGTCTATGGGAGATGGCCTTCCCATAATTGAAAACTTTCTGGATAACAGGTTTCCAGATAACGAATTCCATACCTGTACTGTACTGTATTTTAAAAGAGAAGGAAAAACTAACACTAAGTAAGCTTAAATTGCAATTTAATGCTTAAATTGCATATGTTGTACATCCATTATTAAAGGGGACACGATCAATCATCCATGTGATGGGACCCCCATACGCCTAAAACATTATGCTACCTGCGACACCTGTAACGTGGTCTACCTGCTCAAATGCCCATGTGGGATGGCATACATGGGCCAGACAGTGAGACAAGTTAAATCACGCATCAAAGAGCATCGAGGCTACATTAGGAATTTTAAAAAGGATACTTATTCCGATACAGCTGTTGCTAGACATTTCTCGGCTATGAGTCATAACGTAAACCAACTAAAATGGCTAGTTTTGGAGGTTGTACATAACCCCCCAAGAGGTGGGGATCTAAAATTGCGACTATCTCAAAGAGAGATGTACTGGATTAGAAAGCTTAACACTGTGAACCCTAAAGGGTTAAATGAATCTTGGAGTATAAAAAGCTTCTTGTGAAACGATGCTAACACTATTTTTATGCCTCCTCTCTTCCAGATATTGACCCCTTAGCCACACATTCAGAATGTTTCAGAATCCAGTTATGGTAACGTACAGTAATTAAGTTACTTATCATGTAGAATTTGTTTAAGTCCGAGAGGACTCTGAGTCAATTGCTGCTATATTCGAGACAGATTGGGCTAGTAGGACGTAGTTGGCAGTGCTAACAAGTTTTTGCCCATTGGTCTAAGTTTTTAATCCTCTTTTTTTGTACTAATATTTAACTCTCTTCACAGCACATTGGTGACAATTGAAGGTTTTCTACGAATAAAAATTGAATGAAAAAAAGCCCTCAGCCTTTGGAAAAAGAATTTTACTTTATTTTATTTAATGTTATTTGAACACGATGTTACAAACTGAAGTTTATCTTTACCTTGAGACATGGTTTCTCTTCACTTGATTACCACTTGGAGGTTGGGCTAAATGCTTTGATGTCATTTCCTGTTAAACACTATATTATACGTTGTTTCACATCCATTGTATACACTTGACAAAGAGTCCTTGGAGACTCGAAACATGTTGTGTTGAACAATAAACACCTAATTGAGCAGTTAATCCTGCAGTCTGGATCGTTCCTTGGAAAACTTTATTTTTTGGATTGATATAGTTGCACGTACGGCGGAGGTGCACCCCAAGGCTTCGATCGAAAGTTTGTTTGGCATTGGTTTGAGGTAACTAGCATCTCTCATTTATTGGACTAAGTAAGCTTTATCAGGTCTATATAAATACACCAGTAAACCCTCAATATAATGCTCCATAGAAGGAATTTTTGTGTACACATGAGCTTTTGTGTCAGACTTCCTGTTTTCACCTTAAACCTCCAGGGCTTGGGCTTCAGCATGCTCAGTTTGCTCTACTCTACCCCCCCTCCTTCCCTGCTGTAATCTGAGCCTAGAGTTATGAGAGACTCAGACAGAAGTGATGTCACACCAAGCTAATATGACAGCTACTATCCTAAACTATCAGAGAGAGGTTCTAGAGCTGTTTACTCAGGTATGGTAAAGTATTCTACAGAATAAATAAAGTGCTTGCACTATTGTGGTTAATCTGTTAGCAATAAACTGCCTCGGTAGCTTTCATTCTCCTTGAAATTAGCTCAACATCTATTGGTTGTTGTATGCAAATGTCTACTTACCAAGAGCAGAAACCTGTGCTTCAGGTGTTTATTAGGCTGTATACAACCATACTGGGGACCTTCATTGTAAATTGTTCCAGTTGGGTCAAAGAAAGGCACATATCCATCTTTTCCTGTGCAAAGATAAACCTTCTCAAGCTGAAGTTTGTAGGCAGAGTTGAGGTTCTGGTCTGGATTCCAGAGGACTCTGCCATAAAGAGTCTGACCTGTAGCATAAAGCATTTTGTTGTTATACTACAATAGTGATATTGTTCAGATTAACAAACAAGTTCTTAATCTTAATGATGTACATAAGAAAATCATTAATTCCCTTTTCTGCAGCTCATATTTCACTCTTATTTGCTATCTCTACCTTATTCTAAAATTT
This sequence comes from Xenopus laevis, assembly GCF_017654675.1. NCBI lineage: Eukaryota > Metazoa > Chordata > Amphibia > Anura > Pipidae > Xenopus > Xenopus laevis. The sequence continues at coordinate 87,996,819 of NC_054371.1, read as the reverse complement.
ATCACATAACACAACTTAGTAATTTTTAAAAATACACAGAAATAAACAGAATATATGTTTTCTTCAGCAACACCCATGTGTAAGCAGTTACCTAAGATGCTGCAGAAATGTGAATACAGCCATCCATGTAGTATGCATTCAAATTAAATGCATTTTGGCCATTTAACACAAGAAAAGTATGTTTGTTGTTTTATAAAAAGACAGACATTATTAACTCTTTTAAATACCACACATTCTATTTCCAAGGTAATGTATTAACCAATGGGCAGATTTCATAGTTTTAAGTATTCTAATATGACTGAACTGGAAGATCAACTTGGCTTGCCGATTATTTATTTCAGCTGTATTCCACAGAGCTGTAGTAGAATAGAAAAGGATACCTGTTTGCAGCAACACTAAGGTCTTTATAATGCAGCTAAACAATAACAATTATACTGTACTTCCTTAATAACTTTTACAGTTAGGCCCATAAATATTTGGACAGAAAACTTTTATTTCTAATTTTGGTTCTGTACATTACCACAATGAATTTTAAATGAAACAACTCAGATGCAGTTGAACTGCAGACTTGCAGATTTTAATTCAGTGGGTTGAACAAAAAGATTGCATAAAAATGTGAGGAATTAAAGCCTTTTTTTAACAAAATCACTTCATTTCAGGGGCTTAAAAGTAATTGGACAAATTAAAAAACTGAAAATAAAATGTTCATTTCTAATACTTGGTTGAAAACCCTTTGCTGGCAATGACAGCCTGAAGTCTTGAATTTATGGACATCCCCAGATTCTGGGTTTCCTTCTTTATGGACATCCCCAGATTCTGATTTTCCTTCTTTTTAATGGTCTGCCAGGCCTTTGCTGTAGCAGCTTTCAGTTGCTGTTTTTTTGTGGGCCTTTCTGTCTGAAGTTTAGTCTCAACAAGTGAAATGCATGCTCAATTGGGTTCTGATCAGACTGACTTAGCCATTCAAGAATATTCCACTTCTTTGCTTTTATTAACTCCTGGGTTGCTTTGGCTGTATGTTTTGTGTCATTGTCTATCTGTATTATGAAACGCCTCCCAATCAATTTGAATGCATTTAGCTGGATTTGAGCAGACAGATACTCTGAATACCTCAGAATGTACAGTATTTGGCTGCTTTTGTCCAGTGTCACATCATGGATAAACACTAGTGTCCCAGTGCCACTGGCAGTCATGCACGCCCAAGCCATCACACTGCCTCTGCCATGTTATACAGATGATGTGGTATGCTTTGGATCATGAGCTGTTCCACGCCTTCTCCATACTTTTTTCTTTCCATCATTATGGTAGAGATTGGTCTTGGTTTCATCTGTACAAAGAGTGTTTTTCCAGAACTGTGCTGGAATTTTTAGATGTTTTTTTTTAGCTAAGTCCTATCTAGCCTTTCTATTCTTGATGCTTATGAGTGGCTTGCACCTTGCAGTGCACCCTCTGTATTTACTTCATGCAGTCTTCTCTTTATGGTAGACTTGAATATCGATACACCTACCTCCTGGAGAGTGTTGTTCACTTGTTTGGCTGTTTGGCTGAAGCGGTTTCTCTAAACCATGGAAATTATTATTTTTGCATTGCTGAGTTCACCAGTGCTTTCTTTCTTTATCAGGATGTACCAAACTATAGATTTTGCCATTCCTAATATTGTAGCAATTTCTTGGATGGGTTTTTTCTGTATTTGCAGCTTAAGGATGGCTTGTTTCACCTGCATGGAGAGCTCCTTTGATCGCATGTTGTCTGTTCACAGCAAAATCTTCCACATACAAGCACCCCCCCCTCAAATCAACTCCAGGGCTTTTATCTGCTTCATTGATAGACATAACAAAAGAATTGCCCACACCTGCCCATGAAATAGCCTTTGAGTCAATTGTCCAATTACTTTTGAACCCCTGGTTCAATTACTTTTGAGCCCCTGAAATGAAGTGATTGTTTTGAAAAAAGGCTTTAGTTCCTCACAGTTTTTGTCTGTCCAAATATTTATGGACCTAACTGTATGTTGCTGCAGGATCTACATTCCTGATCTGAGAAATAAATAACAAGCAATGTACCTTTTGAAAAAGCTCCTTTATAATCCATCTCAGCCAGGGACATTTCAGTTTTGGTGGGGTCCATTAAAAAGATCTTCTCATTGTTACAAAGCTGAAACTCAGTGTTTAATGAGTATACAACAGGAACAGGCCGATTAGTCTGCTGGAAGGCTATAGGAATAAGAAACCTAATGGAAAAAAAAGCACTATGAGAAATGATGCGTCATCCTACAGCTACTTAACAACAATACATTTGGGGTCTGGGGTGACTGATATGTGTTCAAGAAAACAGGTTTCTGAGTAGGTATGGACTGGTCTATATATAGTCAAAAAATGCAACAGAGTAGTAACTCAGCTTGCCTCATTTCCAGAAGAAGTCCTGTTTTTGATTTTTATGTCCCAAAAATAATTTGTTTACATTTTTCAGTTTCCTAAATATCTAATTATGATTTTAAGGTAAAAACGATTTTTAATACCTGCTTTAATTCTCTTACATATATATATTTGTAAAGAGTTGCTTTAAACATAGCAAGTAAGTTATTTATACCCTTAGCGTGCCATGTCATGTCATCTACTGTATGGACATGCTTCTGTATGAGTGACAGCATATGCATGACTGCATGATGGGAAGTGGAGGCGGGGTCTGTTGGGTTTAAATGGGACTGTACACTAAGAATTATATCCTGATGAAGGGAGGGCCCCCCCCTATATCCTGATGAAGGGAGGGCCCCCCCCCCCCTGAAACGTTGACCCCCTGAAACGTTGATTTTTTTGGTGGCACAATAAAAGGGTTCAATTCCTCGACTGCATGACATTGTGTGTGTGCAGATCTGTTTCCAAACGCGTGTAGTTACTACAGGACCCGGCCGGGGTCAACAAAGGACCAGCACCACAATTGCTGTTTAAGTGAACTACAGGTGTGCGGCAGAATAATTACATTGCAGTGACAGCACATACAAGAGAGGGAAAAAGTTGCAATATGGCATAATAAAAATTCAAGTAGAGGCACTAACCTAGTATACTACAGTCAAATTAGAAAATAAATTGAGAAGGGTAGAGTCTGACAGTTCACCCCAGTCTAAGGGTGCAGATTTATAGTCAAAACAGAATTATGTGAGTTTTCCCAAAAAACAAACAAAAGTAGTTAAAAATACAAAACCATTTATTAGGATGAGAGACAAAAGAGCCTGACCCGTTACTCACAGCCTATGAGTAAGTGCCACCAACAGGCACTGATCGTGTCAGACTCTTTTGTCTCTCAGGTCCTAATAAATTATTTTGTAATATTAACTACTTTTGATTGATTTTGATTGATTTTTTGGGAAAACTCAACTTTGTACATTACACTATTTATATATGATTATTATATTTGATTCTGACTTTGAGGAAGTGAGAGAATTACAGAGTGCTGGTGAAAAGAGCATTTGATTGGCTGGAACTGGGCACTCCAGCTGTTGCATATGTAGTTCCCCAATAGTGACAATCTTTGTATAACCTTTGGCTGCAGAAGTGTTGAACATCTATTTGTGAGTACACACTTCCATATCTACCTGTTGGTCGAATGAATGTGAAAAGCTAATGTGGGCAAAAATGGCACAGATGGGAGACCTTAACATTTTGTTCTGTTGATGGCCATATACTAAAGCTGGCCATAGATGCAAAGATCCAATCGCACGAATCATCGTACGATCAGACTTTCCCATCTCCCGACCCGCCACTAACCATTCAGATCAAAGTCTTACCAGTCAGATCAAATAAAGTAGTTAAAGAACAGATCAGCAATGTTCTGCCCCTGACAGCAATCGTACGATATCTATGTCCAACCAAAGCTAGTGACAGTCTCCCACTGAAAATCGTACGATCGGCAATACACGCAGAGATATTATCGGCAGCCGACAGAAATTTTCTATCCTGTCCGATCGACCAAACGACCGATCTCCGCCAGATGAAAAATGTCGGGACTCTCCACACAAGGTTCGAAAATCGCACGAATCCTCGATTCGTACGATCAGATCTTTGAGTCTATGGCCAGCTTAAAACCCATGTTGCTTGCCTAAAATACTTTGGACCCTGAATATATTCTGGAATCTCAGGTTCCTACAGATGAACCTGGACCACATTCATCCATAATGGCACTGGACTGTAGCCCACTATTTTTAAAAGATTATTATATCTTATATCACAAATATGTATAATTGCTACTATTAAAAAATCTTATCTATATAAAAAAATAACCAAGATATTGACATTATATTATTGATGGCATTTTAGTCTAAAAAGTGAAAATGCCCAATCTAATCATAACGCAAGCTTAATAACAGTGCATCAACCAATTGTCTGACCTTTCTGGGGCATGAGCTGTACAAGCCAGGGGCTTATCTCCAGGATCAATCCATGGCTGTGTAGGCTGCACAGTGCAAGGAATCAGATAAATTGTATACTCTCCTGAATAGTCTTTTCTGTAAAGAGACGAAGAGGTTATTAAATATATGCTTTGCAACCTAAGGCCTATGGCACAAGTGTTTTGACCATCATTATGCCCAGGCAATAAATTATTACTACTTCCCATAGAGATACATGAGAAATCTATTGCCTAAGACACACACACATTAAAACATACATCTACAGTATAGTATATCCAAAATGCCTTAATGCAACCAGTAATAATCCATATTATTTAATGGTTTTAGACTACAATATTAATCTTGCAAACCAGATACTGTGTTTCATTATTACACAGCTGCAGCAGTCTTACCTGCTGTATGAACTGGTAGCTCTCCACAGCTGATAAGGGGAGTCAAAGGTCTGAGCGCTCCACAGAGGCTGCAAATCAAACTCAATACCACCCAAGTGGTCAGGGGCCATGATGCGTGATTTCATATCTGGAAGGGTGTGATGCTCCATGACAAATTGACCTGTGTAATAAGAACATAACTTGTTACTCTGTTCGACCTTCTATTTTCCAAATTGCGGGTATATTTAAAGAAAATTACACATATGAAGTTTATCAATTCAAATCCAAATTACTGGTTAAAAACAAAGTTTTCATCAACAAATTCAAATGGACTGGGAAAAAACATATTTGTCCATTAGCAAAGGTCATCTTTATAAATTAGAACACCTCAATGATATTTTAGTTCAAAGCCTGTAGGGATACAAGACTGCAATTTTTTCTTCTGGAATAACTGTAGCAGTACTGCTGGGAAACCTGCTACTGATCGTTCTGGAGTTCCGTTAAATATTTTGTTGCAAAAAAAAACAAAACACTTTGCGATTCTGAAATGTAATTACATACACTGCACATATTTGCAAAAGCCATTTGATCGCAAACTTTACAAGGAAGCTGTTGAGGTTTAAAATCGGCCAAAAAGGACACAAACAATGAAAATTTGGGTTGCTAATGTACGTAATGGTTTTTGTAAACATTTTTTTGCATTAACAAAACATATCACATTCCCCCACTAGTTTTAACATGTGTTGGAAAACAGATGTATGAAGTGAAGTATGTTCAAGTATGTTGTTACCTCTAAATTTGGCATGGGTTTTAAACTCAATGACCAGACGGCCATCCTCACGGATATAAATTCTAATTATCTGAAGCCTTGCAGAGAGCACACTGTCCGTCTGAATCCCTGTATATTAAAAAAGGCAAAAAGGTTATTTCACACCATTACATTTCACTGTAAGAAAGGAGCAAGGCATATGTTTGGTTTATGCACGCAGGTTGCATGGTTTATTATAAAAAAAAACAAAACAAAACAAAAATATATATATCTGATTAAACTGTTTAGCAATGAACTGCATGCCCGATAACATCCTTCTATTCAACTGTGACTTATGTACACGTATGGGACCTGTTATTCAGAATGCTGTGGACCTGGGGTTCTCCAGATAAGGAATATTTCCATAGTTTCAGTCACCATACTTTACATCTACTAAAAAATCTTTAAAACAATAAATTAAAAAAACATAAATTATTTGATTAAAATGGACTCTGTATTATAGGAGGTGGCCTTCCCGTAATTCTGAGCTTTTGGATACTGGATTTCTGGACAACAGATACCATACCTGTATTTTATTAGGGGTATATTAATACTAATTAGTTAATTAATATGCACATTTCAAGAGGTGATGTAAAACTGAAACGTATAACCCTACCTGTTCTCCAGAGAACAGTATCATAGAAGAATGAGAATTCCATCTCTGTGTGATGCTCCAAGGATGCCCAACCTCTTGGTGCCGTCACATATATGTAAGACACATACAAAGGCACGTGGACTGTCAGAAAAGACTGAGCAGAGTCTCTCACCTGGAAAGAAGAAGCAGATGTGTTAGTGACAGAGTAACAAAGAAATATGTTCCATTGGTTTAACAAGAAGCAGGCAAGTGTGAGTAAAATAGACATATTGACAACAACCGTCATACAAGGGCATTACAGTTGCTTTGTCAAGACTGCTGAAAATGGCGCTCACTTTGAAAGAGAACACATTGCGTTTTACAGAAAATGTATTAGATGACATAAAACTAAGATATTCTTCCCAATAATAAGGACTGGTGCTTAGTTACAAACTTTGGCATTATGTCCCACATGATGACATGAGGACACAATCTGAAGAGACCATACAAGTATAGAAGTATAGTACTAGAGCTGTTGTGCAAATATTACCCTTAAGTTGAAATAAATTACCTGAAAATCTGCCGTCACTGCTCCTCCACAAACATCAATGAGCTCCGTCATGTCATAATAGGCATCAAATGTCCATATGCAGCTCTTTAGGTTCAGGTGTTTGTAGAGTTGGATAGTTTTTGGTTCTCTGACATTTGGATCAAACTGGTACGGCCTATCATAGCCAGGGCCCACAGCTATGCTGTCATATGTCACCTCATCCAGGAATCCAGCTTCTGCTCAAATAAACATAGTAATAAACTGTTATTTTTTTGTTAAGAGAGGACACTGTAGAGCAAAATGTTGGGATGAGAGTATTAAGTTGTCTACCATGTAAAGAACATGTTCAGCAATGTAGATTTAAACAGCTTTGAAACAAGATCACCTCACTGGAAGAATGTTTTGTTCTACATTCACCTTAGGTTAGGTTAGTGAGAAACAGTGTTTGGGGTATGACATGAAAAACAATAATTCTGCATATTATATATGGGATGAAATCTTAGGTATGGATCACTGACACTTGCTAGTATTTATTTCTTTATATCTTACTGTATAAAGTAAATAAATAAAACTCAAAATGTGCCTTAAACCAAAAGTTCCAAGATACCACTTCTGCTCTGGGAGTACCAGTGGGGCTTTGACATGCAGCAGTATCTGGAAATATGTATTAAAGCAAGCTGAAAATCTGAACATTACTGAAAGTAGTATCAGTTTCATAAATGGTATCAATTTTTTAGTCTGTAGGAAGTAAAGGGCTAAGGAATAGTTTATGTAAGTCAATTGCTCTCATATATCCTTACATGCTATGTGTCAATTGAATGACCCAAGATGCAAATACTAGAGCACTAAGTTGCAAAAACACACTACTCTCTTCAATTGCACTAGTATCCAGGGTCTGGCTGCAATCAGCACATAGCACTTAAGGTTGCAAGCGCTGTCAAATACAGGTGCTGTATTAATGACACATGCAGATCTGTGGCAATTCAGAAAAGTGTATAGCTAAAGTTGGCAAAAAAGGCAGTTTGCACCCATTTTTTGCACTTTGCACCCTGTTCTGCTCTTTGTAAATCATCCTTTGTATCCAATGATCTCAGACATTGCTCACAGGTTACAGCAGACAGAAGGTATATTTTAAGTAATATATTAATAATTATATTACCGGAGATGCCTCGAAGATCACGAACAGTGACCAGGTTGGAGCAGACATGCTGGTGTCGGTAAACTGACTCCGAAAGAAGGAAGTGGAGGTTGTGCAGTGGCATAGTTGAAATTAAAGGCAACATGCCATCCTGATGTGGAATCTGAACAGATATGTGAATCCTAAATAAATACATAAGTCAAGATTAAAAATGTGGATCTGAAAGAATCCCAGCCAGGTTATTTGTTGAGAGCTTTGTAAATGTTAGTACTAAAGTGTACATTTGTAATGAGTTTTTACTTTTCAGTAGTAATCACCAATATTATGCACATATATTAAGAGGCTTACAGGCACCTATATAGGGGTGGTATTTATTACATTAAGTCAGCTTTTATCACCATATAAATGTGCTGAATTAGAGAATGCTGTATGGCTGACTTTCTTGATATCTTCAGCCTATACACTTTACAGCAATGCCATTTGCTGAGGATTTGAGCAAATGTGCTCTATGCTCACCACTTAAAAACTGGCAAGCTTTTTATTTTTTGAAAAAACACATCTGTGGAGTACAAGAAATTCACTTTTCTGATATCATTTCACCATTGTTTGATAGTAAATGAACTGTATAGTGTTACTTAAAGGAGAACTAAAGCTTAATTAAAGAAGTAGGCTAGAAATGTTGTACATTATGTTTTGGGCTTCTGTACCAACCAAAGGTTACCACAGCCTTTTAGCAGTAAAGATCTGTACCTCCAGATATGCCCCAGTAGCTCACCATCTTCTTTTCTGCTGATTCACAGCACATGCTCTGTGTTGTTGTCACTTACTGAGTTTAGGGACCCACCCAAAATATACAACACACATAGAACATGTCACAATATAAGGCTAATTAGTAATTAATACAGATAATTACTACATGGCAGCTCAGAAACCAGTGCAATTAGCATCAGCATTTAATAATCAGCCCTGTAGCATCAGCATATATCACAGGCCAACCTCATTTTCTGCTTGATAATTTGTGATGACCCCTAAGCTTAGCTTCTTAACATCTGTCCAGAGCCCACTGAGCATATGAGTGTTGCAGAAACTTTCCAAGATGGTGAGCCGCTGTGACAAGTTTAAACTCCTGGATTATTGCTGCCATTGAGAAGCTGAAACTTTAGCATGTGCAATAAATTCAGTATATAAAATAGGGGTTAGTTCTCCTTTAAAGTAAAACAGTTGCATCTTGATACTGTGTAACTAAAACTGACTTTACTATATATATATATATAACTACCTCAATCCTAAAATTATTTAATTTAACTACTGTTCAACATACCTATTGGGATGTTCTTTGTGTTTCACATCCAGGTATTTCAATGTGGCAATAAAAGACTGGGCCTGGAAACCTCTGGCAGTTCCCGCTACCACAGGAGTGTGGCAAATAGCACTATCTGTTCCTATAGTTATGATATTACTTCGTAGTGGTGTCCCAACATGTCCTGCTTTATCCACCGCTTTGGCAACACATCGTACATGGAACCTCCTGCTGAAGTAAATGCTGTCCAGGACCTAGACAGTGAAAGAAATGTATTGTTAATAGCTGGTAGTTTTTCAACTGCCGTTAGTAAATTAGCAAATTTTCACAAATAAGATTATTAAATTATTTATATTATATTTAAATATTGCTTGCTAATTCTAAGGGCAATGGCACACAGGATGTTTCTAGGCATTCTGGAGTTGCCTCTTGAGATTGAGGATAATGATGGAATCATTTTATTCAACCTACCATGTGATTGACACCAGTAAAAGGAGTTGTGTCAGTGATTGTCTCAAAGGGAGATCTGGCCCCATTTGAATCAGTTGGCGTTGCTACTTCCCAGCTAAATACTATTGTAGACTGGTTAATGCCAGCCTCCTCACAACGCTCTTTTATCACCGTGTATTTTGGAAAGTGAGGATCACATGGTGTCACGCACACCAATGGATATCCAGGAGATGGAGACTTCTTCACACCTTCCCTCGTGACCTCTTCCACGTGGTCATAATCAGCCAATGACACAACCTGTAGAAAAGCATAATGAGCCAGTTGACAGAGAATGGTTTTAAACCTGTTTTTGTCGCCTTAGCAGGTAATGGCCTCTTTTCTTTAGCTTGAAGGAGTGTAATAGATGCTAATAGCTTTAATTGAACCTTGCTCCATACAAAGTGATATAACAAGAGGCTGGTTAATATGGCCCTGCTAAAAAAAAAAAATCAGCTTTTTTACATAAGGAAAAAATACTAAAAGATATTACAGGCATGCACTGCAGTTTCAATGCTTGTTTATTTCAAAGACATGTCATCTCAAGAGAGAATATGAGCTTATATGTCACTGGGCAGTAAATATCAGACACAAACAAGAGGATAAACATGGCAAATGACAGTGAGGTCAGTCCCAAAACTTGGAATGAAAAACCTTAAGAGTTTCCCAGGACACTGGGAAACACTGGACAAAATTTGCACATGGCCAGTAACCCAGAGTAACCAATCAGCAATTGGCTTTTTCCAAGCAGCTGCAGGTAGAACAATGAATGCAACAAATCTGATTGGTTGCAATATTAAACTGCCCAAGAGCAAATTTGTTTACCATGAATGCAATGAATAGGGCTTACACTAATCACACTTTTTGCCTATTGTTTCCATTGATTTTTGTTATTTTTTATCTAAACAGTGCAAACAGGGAAACTGAAACTATTACATGTTCAGCTCTTGTAGGGTAGATAAATAGATTACCAAAACACAGATAATCCTTCAGCATAATGGGAGTCCTACTTATAAAACAATCACAACAAAGGGTGGATGATTTATACTTGTGATCAAACAATAGGTAAAAAGTATGTTTAGCACATGCTCATGTTGCTCATATTATACTGCTCCATATTTTATCAGAGGACCCAAAGTAACAGTGAGCGTCTGCTTGTGACCCAAAATATTGCTTTAGAATTATGTTTGTTATTTTAATTGATGTTGCCTACCGAAGCAAGATGTTTCACTTTGTAAAAGAGGGTCATGGATGTAATGTTGTTCCATCCATTCCTGTGTTCATTTTAATATGCATTAGCAGCTTAGAACTGGATGTAATGAGACACAGAAGGGGAAGTGAAGGGGGAGAAGAGCAGCCAGGAAAAAAGATGACTTTCACCCTGCAATCTGGCATCTCTGTGTGTGCAATCTTCCAGCTCCACAACACCCTGCACTGGGTTATCACAATGGAGACCAACACTAAACAGCACAGGGCCTCAGTTTTGGGACTTCACTCATAGGTTATGTCTTACAATCCAACCTAGATGTTAGTGCTTTTAGTATTAACTCGCAAGTTGACTTAAATGGGTGCCTAATGTAGCAAAATATGCCAGTGGCTATCCTAAGAAAGGAGCCTTCCATAGTACCGGGAAATTTCTAAATCATATAATGGAGCTGTAAGGATCATCAGCCATTTATAGAAAGACAAACTTTTGATGGCGTTCACTATAGTGATTCGATTTGAATCATTACTTCCTTTCTAGGTAATTACTTCTTAATTTACTTTCATTTAAATATATGTTTAATTATGAGGATATTATCACTAAGCCCACGTTTTGCTTACTGCGTATTCAAATGTAATGCTGCCCTTCAAGCAATAAATGAAGTGCAATGGAACCCTGTAAATAATCTCTTACAAGGTCATTTAACAAAAGAACCCCATCATTTGCCATTATATGCTATCAATGAAATATTGAGGGACCTTTATTCAGAGGGCGTTTCTCCATGACAGTTCTGCTGTATCCCATTTTGTATTTCATACTTTATACCAGGAATATATGAGAACGATATACTCGAATGCCTTTCTGTTCTGTCAGTAGTACTCACAATAGGAGGGGAAGGTAAAATCAGACTGCCTGCCGCTTCCTGGTCCAGGATTGTCACCGTGGCTGTGGTGATGTCACCGAGAACAGCCTCAATGGGATCATCTGGGCCAAGAACCAGCGAAAATGATTCATGCCACTCCCTGTCTTCATTGGACAGAATCTCCACCTTAAACAAAATATGATCTACACCTGCAAAGCAAAGGAAAATGCTCAGTAACTACTGCACATTATTCTGTGGAAAGTGTGGATATAATCAGCTCTGCTAGTACAACAATTTCAGCAAAATGAAACAAGCTGGTACAAGCTGAATAGCACAGCCATGGATTCATTTATCAGCCTGAATGGCACAAGAAGCTAGTCTCTGACAATATGAGCTCTTCTATTTTTACAGAATAAATTAAAGGTATCAATAAACCTTATTATTTTGTTTCATTATGTTATCACAAAATTTTTATGTTCACCTATCAGACCCTTCAACTATCATTCTTTTTCCATTTAAAGACTTACCAGGGCTGAATTTTAAAACACGGCTTTTGGGGTAGTAATCAACTCCAGACTGAGCAGACCCATCACGTGTGCTGCAGCGGACCTTTGATGTCCTGTTCTGATCTCCTTTTCTGATCACTTTAATGTTTAATATAGCAACCCCATCTGGTTCCTGAGGTTCTCTAACCTGATATGTAGCTTCCTCAAATTCAATAGTTGGAGCTATATGGAAGGGACATAAACAAAACTTTGGATTAATATCTTCAACACCATATTCAGTACTGCCTCAAGAGTAATGCTGAGCTGATTTGGGCACATTAAGTGCCACATTTTTAAGTGCCCAAACTCCACCATAGACTAACATTAAAAATGCCTAACAATAAAAAAAATGCTTATGCCATTTCAGGTGATGGTAGACTGAAAAAGCCTATGTATCTAAAAACACAGAGCTTGAAGAACCTGAAACAGACCTTTTTTGACATTGCCCCAGTAAGTAAATGTTAATGAAAAAGATAAATATCTTTCCAATGCATTTATCAACAAAGTCAGATATTTTCCCATCAATATAACTGGTCAGGGCAGATCCACTGAAATGGTATTTACAAAAAAAATATGTCAGGCTTAAGGGATTTTTTGTTCTATAAATATGTTAATCTCTGTACTGTTTCAGTAAGTATTTTCTGTAAAATAAATAATTCATGTGCATTTGATAAAAGGTTACTTTGTAAAAGAATAACTTTGCTAATATGTGCTTTATTTTCCAGAACAATCCTCCTCCCCCACTGCATTGTTTTGTAATATAAAAAAGACAAAATTCCAGTTTTATGTTGTGGCTTATTGTAGCAGTAAATGGCTTCATAAAGCAAAGACGTAACATAATTAGAATAAAATGAGCCAGTGTAAAAGACGTGTGCAAGGTGTAGCACTCTGAGATAAAGTCCTGTATTACAGAAATAAAGCACTTGTATGTACAAGTCACATCCCGACAAAAAAGTGTAAGCTCTTTTGACAACACCTTTGTGCAGAATGGCAGATAAAAATAAAATATGCAGATAGTATTCATAGGGTAAAATGTAGTGAACAGAAGTGAAACAATTTGACCTCTAATTTTCATCCCATTTACCTAAAAATGCAAAAAATGTAGCAGCAAAAGTGTCTGAATTTACATTAACAAAGAAATACTATAAGTGATAAATATATAGGTGTATGAATTATGTATAATAAAGAATAAAGCACCCCTTTAAAAATGCATAAAGGCTGTCATAAAAGTACACAGAAGACTGTGTTGGTGTGCATTTATTGGCTACTGTACAGAAGCAATTTGATTTAACCTGTGTCAGTAAATGAGGCCCAAGGAGTCACTTCATACTAAATCACAAAACATTTTGATGACTTCTAATAGCAGCAGGTGCTCCATTATACTGAGATACTATTTGCACTTTATAGTTGTTGTACAGATCAGTTTAATGTTGTTCATTAATATAGAGCACTCACCATCCTCATCATTGGAAATAGTAATGGTAGCTATGTCATTTTTTCCAGTCCTAGCTCCACTCCAGTGACTTCCAAGAGGATTGCTAAGGTAAATCTTAAACTGTTCTTCTGGCTCAAAGACGGAGTCGTCATTTATTAAAACAGTGCAATTTTTCACCTGTCACAAGAGTCATCAATATATAGACGTGAATGACGTTATGATAAGCCATTAGAGTAGGTCAGATAATGCAAGAAAACATGTTTATGAAGTATTATAGGTAAATGTCAGAAGTACTGAAGTTTTATTAAAAAGGATGAGCACATTGGACTATAGACATATAGGGGTAAATTCACTAACCGGCGAAAATTCGCCAGCGCAGGCTTCGAGCACATCGCAACACTTCGCCAGGCGTGATTTCACCTGGACAACGCTAATTCACAAAGATCCAAAGTTGCACACAGGGTACCGAACACTGGCGAAAGTACGCCAGCGAAATTACGCTCAGCATACAATAGCGCTGGCAATTAGCATACGGCGTGCCATTAAAGTACAATGGGCGTATATGCTGCAGCAAATACATTACACTACACAAGGCCAGGAAACCTTTATAAAATTATATAAAGTTGTTATAATGCCCTACACATGTGCCCACACATGTGCCATATGTTAGCAAATGTAGGGGGGAAGGAGGGTACTCCAAAAAAAAATTACAATCTTTTTCAGTCTATCACCCTTTAAATAGGAAAAAACACCAGAGAAAAATGTTCATCTTTTTTTTGAGGAACTCCTATCTACTCTATTGCACTTCGCCTAGTCTAAGGTGGCGAAGGCAAGTCTGGCGATAGAGGTAACAGTCAGTAAAATCAAAAACTTAGTGAATTTGCATAGTAATGCTCTTTCGCCAGATAGAAAATTTGCCTGGCGTTAGAGTGCGAAGTTACGCCAGAGTTACTCCTTGGCGAAATTACGTCAGCAAATTTATGCCAGCTACCGTTAGTAAATCGGCGAATTTTCGCCAGCATTAGCCACTTCGCCCTTTAGTAAATTTCCCCCATAGAGCACTACAGACAATAAAATACATTATTACTGAAAAATAATGAAAGATGCATGCATTAGCAGACACTTACTTTTTCTCCTTTTAAAAATATAATTCGGGAGTCATCCGAATTTCTCCTTTCTTCAAAGTCATCCATCACTCTTGCAGTTTGAGACTGTGTATAGCAGCGTACTGAAGATTCATAGCTTAAGTCCCCAGTACGCAGCACAGGGACATGCAAGACTCCATCTTTCTCCTTCACTGTTATGACTTCCTTACCAAACTGCATGCTGGGTACTGCATAATAAAGAGCACACACATTGCTTTAATAGAACATTTTGCATTTGGCAATAAATCTGTTTTCTTGGGGAGTTTTTGCTTCTCTCCTAAAGAGAGTATAGAGCCATATTATTCACATGGAAGTAGCAGTGGTTGCAGCTTAGACTAAAAATCTTAGCAATAGAGGTTTATCATTTATAAACAATAGAATTCAAGCCAGTAAGATAAAGTAGAAACATGCCTATGTGGTATTAGAGGGGTGGCACATGGACTTCTCCTAGTACAATGTACAACACTCATTTGTACTGTATGTCATTCGTATTATGCAATGAAGGAGCAATGAAACCTGTACTTAATCCATATTCCACTAGATATCTTTCCGCATCTTTGCTTTAGAACTTGCCCCCCTGCCCATAGTAAATGGGCTCTGCTGTCTACATCTTTGTACAATATGGAAAAAAATACATACAAATACACCTAGTGCACAAACACACACACAATGGATTATACTGCAAAGTGTCTTTTTCAAGAAGTAATTATATGTAAGAATGCATTTTTTCTTTATCTCAGCTTACCATCCTGGACGGTGTCATTTATTGTCACAGTAGCCTGAAATGGCTTGGTAAGTTCAGCCCCTTGTGCAGAGCTTAGGAAAACCACAAATGTCTCCAGTCCTTCAATCACGGGGTGCTGGGTGTCATCCATTATAGTCAAAGTACAGTACTGAAAAAAGATCAGATATTCTAAATGCAGACCATAAACTAACAGCCAACTGTATAGAAGTATATGAAGATTAGGAGAAGCTTATGAGAAAATGAGTGATTGGTAAAATTACTTTCCCCCTTGCATACACAGAGCTGCCAAAAAAAAAAAAACAGACTTTTCAAACCCATCCCAAAACCTAGCCATGGCTACAGAAGGAAGAAAGCACACTTGTTTGCATTGTATCTCTAAGTATAATATTCATTATTTTATGTATGTTAACAATATACCTCAATGGTTTTCCCTGCCCTAAATTCTATCTTCTTGGAGCTGGGGACATAATCAATTCCAGGAGTTGCAGAAGGAGGATCAGAAGGGCGGGTTGCGCACCACACTGAAGTGGGAACAGAAAGATCTGGTCCACTTCTTATTACAGGTATTTCAACAGAGCCTGGCATAAAAGAGAAAGACATAACAGTTAACAGCTGACAGATATGATAAACAATGCTGTTTTGTTTGAGACAGAAGGCCTCGTTCAAGTCTAGTGAAAACAAGTATCCTCGGGAAGCAGAAAGCTGCAGATGCTGGGTAATGTGTTTCAGTATAGGCTGACACTCCTCCCAACAACATATCTGACATACAGATCACTAGGTGTCACACTGTTCCAGATAGCATCAGCAGAAAATCCCTGTCAGTAAACACAAATGGTTCCATAAATCATTGCTGCTTCTTCCTACCTGCATCCTCACTAACAGTGAATGTAGCATTTCCAAGGGAGACGGTGGAAGCGTCATTGGGTCCTTCAATCACAACTTTGGCTACAGCGATGTCTCCTACTCTTGCATTCTCAGAGGTATCAGCCAGAGCTATTTCAAATTCTTCCTCTTCCTCATATTCGCTGTCATCGATTAGTTTCACATCGCAGGTTGACATTGTAACTCCGGGTCCAAAAATGACACGATTTTCATTGGACATTCCTCTGGACTTGAAATCTGAACCAGATTCAAGTGCATAGACACTGCTGCCTTTGGCTGATTTAGGCACTGTGTAGCAAATGGCAGACACTATACTGGCTGGGTCACCTGTGGTAGAAAAGAATTAGGTGTTATCACAGTCATAGTATTTTAAAAATGGCATATTTAATAAAAATAAAAGCATGAATAAAAATAAACTCTTCAGCTGAATCCAGTTAAAAATGTTTCTTATGTCTTAACATTTTACTTATATTTATCACCCAGAATTCTTAGTTACCGTTTATTTATTGATACTTTACATTTGGTGATATTCATATAAGATTTTTCAACAAAAATTAAAATTGTCCCCCAATGACATTACCCCTGAAAGGTCTTGTTACTACATTTAATACCATTGTATTAAGAGTCTTTTATTTAGAAAGGTTGAACTTGATGGACAGATATCTTTTTTCAACCTATATCACTATGTATTTTATAACAAAAAGAAAGGCATTTCACATGTATATTCAATTTCTAATAACTCCCAGCAGATGGCGCTTATGATATATCCTATAATTACTGCTGCAACATGTATGTGCCATTCTTCAGAGAACTAAATAAGTAGAGTCATTTGAAGTGGCTTTACCTGAATTGATTATCAAACTAAAAGAATAGTCCCTGTAAAATGATATGTTGTATTTTTACAGCAGACCTGTTTTGACTGACACCCATAGTAGTGCGGATAAAACACCTAGGGGCCTATTTATCATGCTGTGTAAAAAGTATAGTGGAGCATTTCCAGTGATGTTGCCCAGAGAAATTAGATTTAAAACAAAAGAAATGACAAAGCATGATAAATAGACCCCCTTATGTGCCATTGCTCCAAAAGCATATGCTGGTTATCGAAATGTACACAGCATATACAGACCACTTACAGGGGTCTGTGGGAATTAAGTCCCTTATTGTAGCACAGTGCTACACTGTATGCGCTGACAAGTAAAAACACTTTCCAATGCAGAGTTGCTGGAAGGGCCATTACTTGCAGGTGTATAAAATATTTATTGGGTGGGATTGACAGCCTACTGCTGATGTGAAGGGGGATACAAAGGCTGGTTATGCAAGAAAAGGGAGGCCATACAGAGGAAACAGAGCAAATCATTTTAATAATAAATTTAATATTGTAGCCAGAGAAGCCTTTCCAAAAGGTGACCTACATGTACTAGAGCAATATTGTATTAAATTATTATCATCCTTTAGCTTTACACAGCACTTACATATTCCAAAGTGCTTCTGAAACATTATACACCACATCAGTCGCTGCCCCAGTAGAGCTTATAAACTTACAAGGTCACTATCACATTCACTCTATGGTCCATTTTATTTATATGAGCCAATTTTCCAGGTCATTTTAGAATTAACATTTTCCTTTGCCCCCAAATTTATGGTAATATCCCTTCAGTACTGTTAATTGATGTCAAGACATATGCAGGACTGACCTTTTCTTTCAATGGGTACAGACATGAGCCCTGCACTTTCATTGGCACGGTATATCTTCTTCTCAAACTGCAGGGTGGGCTCATCCTCTGTGTCATTAATGTTAACTGTGGCTTTAGTGATGTGGCCCAATAGGGCGTACGCAGGCATGCTGAGCTCCACTGTGAATCGTTCGATGTTCTCATACACATCATCATCATTTATAATGATAGTGCAAGTTTTAGTATCCTCCCGTTCATCAAACTGCACCTAAAAAAATATAACAAATCAAAAAATGTGTGAGCACTAAGGCATCTGATTATTAAAGGGGGAATTTTTTTTTCCTTTTTTGCAGTTCATCTGGTTGATTAAAGAGAGGACCTGACATTTATGCTCACTCAGTTTGTGATAAGATGGTCTTCCCAATTGTGTATGTTGTAGTTAGTTGCAATACCACTGCTCACCAGTATTGTCAGAAAGCACATATTTTCCATACGTTGCAACGGAACAGACCCGCCATTTAAGATTTGTACAGAACATTCACTAATGAATGTTTTAAACTGGGCAGCCTTTGATGTTGCAACTACCAAGAATGGCAAAGATCTTGTTAAATCAGGAAGAAGAGCTTTTTCTATCTTTCCTTAAACATGGTTTTTGACATTTATGCAACTTGCTGCCAATTTTTTTAAAAAATCATTGTTTTAAAAGGCAGAAATGTGCAGAAAGAAAGAACTGACGGAATAGGAAGATAACTGATAAACTGAAAATCAAACATCATTCCCTGCTAAGGTCAGTGAATCTAGCAATCACATTGTAATTTAAACGGAGGCTGAAATGACTGAGACTAGAATGGAAAATGATAGAACTCAAAGTTACAAAATGAACTCTAATTCATACTTTTTTATTGCCATGCCTTTGAAATGCCACTCAAGCTCTCTCTCTTTTTTCCTTATTCACCATTCTACTAATGGAAACACTGTGTATTTGGGGCACAGGGTTCCTAAGGCAGTGTGTATACTGGCGAGGGTAATGGAAAAAAAGTTACTAAACCACATCCACTTTATACAAACAAGACCATGTCCACATTAATGGTGTTAGCACACCAAACACCAAATGGTTGGTGCTCACTGCAGGGATATCACTCATATGTGAAAAAAGTTGTCATATTAAGACATACCCATATGCCTCCTCCTCCCCTGTGGATAACTCAGCACCCCCCCCCAGCACAAGATTAAACACATTAGGGGCCCCTAACAATAATTTTCAAATGCTAACAAACCCCCAGAATAAATACCAGAGTATGGCACACACAGGCAGAGTATGACACACAAAGGGAGCATAGGGCAGGCAGAGTATGGCACGCCCAGGGAGCATAGGATGGGCAGAGTACAGCACACACAGGGAGCATGGGGCAGGCAGATTATGGCACACCCAGCTAGCATAGGGCAGGCAGAGTATGGCACACACAGGGAGCACATGGCAGGCAGAGTATGGCACACACAGGGAGCATAGGGCAGGCTGAGTATGGCACACAGGGAACATAGGACAGGCAAAGTATGGTACACACAGGGAGCATAGGGCAGGCAGAGTGTGGCACACACAGGAAGCATAGGGCAGGCAGAGTATGGCACAGGGAGCATAGGACAGGCAGAGTATGGCACGCCCAGGGAGCATAGGACGGGCAGAGTACAGCGCACACAGGGAGCATGGGGCAGGCAGAGTATGGCACACCCAGCTAGCATAGAGCAGGCAGAGTATGACACACACAGGGAGCACAGGGCAGGCAGAGTATGGCACACACAGGGAGCATAGGGCAGGCTGAGTATGGCACACAGGGAACATAGGGAATATAGGACAGGCAAAGTATGGTACACACAGGGAGCATAGGGCAGGCAGAGTATGGCACACACAGGGAGCATAGGGCAGGCAGAGTATGGCACACACGGGGAGCATAGGGCAGGCAGAGTATGGCACACACAGGGAGCATAGGGCAGGCAAAGTATGGAACACACAGGGAGCATAGGACGGGCAGAGTACGGCACACACAGGTAGCATGGGGCAGACAGAGTATGGCACACACAGGCAGAGTAGGACAGGCAAAGTATGGCACACACAGGGAGCAAAGGGCAGGCAGAACGGAGCAGGAGACCTATCAGGACTACTCTACATACAGTGACACAGTGCTGGTGCCCCTTCAGCAGTTTGACTGTGAACAGGTGCACAATGTGGGCAGTTTCAGTCTTGGTTTTAGGTGTGAACAGTACAGGGCTTTAGGATGTAAACAATAAAAGTGTCAAAGGTGTGAACAATGCAGGGGGGATTACATGTATGAACAATACAGGGGATTACAGTCTGAATTTGAGGTTTAAACAATGCAGGGGCCAGTTAATCTCTGTAGTGAAACCTTTTAAATTTTACATATGGGAAGCAGACACAGCAGGCAGACACAGCAGGCAGTCTTTCATGTGCCGGCCACATAAAGGGGCCAGTTGGACAGCCCTGATGTATAAAATTTACATAGGAAAGTACACAAAGGGAGGACAAGCATAATAAATCAGTATAAATATACCTATAAGTGCCGCACAGTAGGAAGGAGGTTCCTGCCCTTTAGAAGTTACAACTGAAGTTGCAGTTTACAGTAAAGTGATTTGAACTTTTTATATTGTTACCACTACAATATGAAGCATAAAATATATTCAGAGAATAGAGAGAATTCTAAAACACAGACTTGATTATTTCCTTGAGAAAAAAACACTGCATTTGAAAATGGTATTATTGTTTCTATTCCTGTTCTGATATCTACTGTTGCTAATCCTATACTGCACAAGATTCATGCTGGCCTTATTATTTAGGTGCCTTCCCACAACATACAAATATTCACAGGCATCATGACAGACTAATATTGAATTGCGCCATATTTATGTAAAAATTACTAATATAAGCAAACTGATGTTTTGAGAACCCCCTATTACATTTTAGTGACACATTTGCATCCATTTTTATTAACAAATAACGTTTTACTATGTTCATATAATAATTTTGGTAATTCACACATGGTGGTTGCAATCTGCCAGATGGTCCACTCTGACTGCTTTGGGTTTTCCTGATACTGGATGACACTCTTCTCTTGGTTAGTGTGATGAATCCACTGCATTCCTGCAATCAGGTCCGGACTGAGAATTGAAATAGGCCCTGGCATTTCAGGTACACAGAGGCCCAATTAGCCCACATAGAGGCCCAAACAGCCCTCACCAGCCCACTAAATACTGACTTTCTATGGGACCTTATATCAGCCCCTCTGGCATTTGCCAGAACCCACAGATTGCCAGTCCGGGCCTGCCTGCAATTCACACTTACTGCACTGGTGATGCTGGCCCTCTGTTGACTTGGCTAGGTCCCTTAGTAACAGCAAGATTTATACGGATCCACACACACTCAATTTTCTGCTGTTGGGGAGCTTACCATTTTTATTACATCGCCAGTATCAGTAATACTGTTGGTGATATAATAAAAGGGGTAAGCTCCCCAAATGTAGAAAATTATTCTGTGTGTGGATCTGTGAAAATCATACTCTTCTCTGGGTCCCATGTATTCTTATGTAAGCACATGCACGGACCTGTGCTGACTGATTAACCCAAATCTATAGGGTTACAGCTCTCATTTTTGTTTAGTTAGCATGGATCACAGTTACAATATGTGAAACACAAAATGACCTCCCCTAAACGAGCCAAACAATTTGGGCAGCATGTAGAATTGGGCATAAAGGCAGATTACCCAGTGATTTAACTTTTACTAGACCAGGCTAAATGAGTAAAGGCATGGGCAACATTTGCGCACTTAGCACAAGAAAATAATAAGCAATATGGAAAATAATGCAACCTGTTATGGCATATTCTTTCTTATATACATCTGGGTGATTTTTCTTTTACCAGCACAAAAGACCAGATGCAAACAGGGTAAACTGCATTTAAAATTATATAATATTTAAAATATTAAGGAAGAGGGTGTGCTAGTGGTGTTTTTTTAAAAAATGTTTCTTTTTCCCATAACTTTATCTGCTTTATTCTGCTTAGATGGGTTTGTCATATGGTATTTACCTGTCCTGCATACTCCACATAATCCTGCTGCCCAGGTTTCAGGCCCACACTGGAGCTTGATGTGGCTGTTGCCTGTTCTGTGCGACATAGCACTATAGCATACTGGTTCAGATTTCCACTTCTCTTCACAGTGACGCTGATGGAGCCTGCTTTCTCACTCACATTGTAGCTAAAAAAAGAAAATTAGGCGGTTTACAAAAAACGTACACGTTTTTCCCCCAACAAAGGGACCTACCTACATGTATCAAAACTGTCAGGACAAATTAAACATTTAACTGCTGATAATGAGTGTGACTCATTGCGTAGTGACAATATTTAACTGTTTGGATACTAAAAATGAAACCAATGGCATCTGTGTGCTAAATAACATATGGATTGAAATGGAATTGCTAGTAGTGTACAAGTACCAACCACACAGATTTGGGGCATTATGCTATTAAAACACATTTGTGTGCTGCACCTGCCAGCAATAGGGTATCACTGG
Source organism: Xenopus laevis (assembly GCF_017654675.1). NCBI lineage: Eukaryota > Metazoa > Chordata > Amphibia > Anura > Pipidae > Xenopus > Xenopus laevis. The sequence goes on along the minus strand of NC_054371.1, from coordinate 87,974,120 downwards.
AAGTATAGGAGTCTGCAACACACTGCAGCTGCAATAGGATGCTCACTGCAGGTCAGTAACATAAAAAAAAACCTCTGGTCCAACATGGTTGCTAGAGGCGTTTAGACCTATTTCCAACTTTAGCAGACAGATATCAAATCACAGTGAACGATACTAGAGAATTTGAAGTGCCTTACCCATTAAATGAATATATTAATATTTCTGGTATAAGCTTTTTATTATAGCTCTGCTTGAATTTAGCTTGATACATTTAGTATATATCTTTGGATTTATTTGACAGCATTAGAGTATTTGATTCATAGAATCTCTAGAAAAGAGCCATCATTACCAGGCCCATTGACTTAATATTTTAATGCTTGGTTAATCTGTCTGTACATGTTCCATTCTGTAATGCTGTCTGATCTATATTGCAAAAATTTAAATCCAGTTAAAACTAAAGCTGGCTATGTATTCCCATATTATGTTGAGTGATTTTGACCATGATGCCTGTCTGTTTTGGTGTGTATAGCACCTTGGGCAGACCACCAAGCAGTCCTATCAGACGTTCAGGAACATTTTTTCTGCTGATCTCCTCCTCCTGCATGAATGGGGCATTCCCACCATTTCCACTCATTTGGGCAACTGACCTAAACAAAAACAATAATATTTTCCATGCAACACCAAGTAACGATAGATTCAGTAGGTAAAACTATAACCACGGCTTCCGTCCAGTGAAGCAATATAATCAATCAATAAAGGTGGTGGTTAATAATAGGTCAAATACGCAGAATTTTACTGCAAAACTCAAGTGCTTTAATGTGTCACGACATGGTTCGAGCTGAGCTCTTTCAAGAGCTCAGCTCGAAACATGTCGAGACACATTAAAGCACTTGAGTTTTGCAGTAAAGTTCTGCATATTGGACCTATTATTAACCACCACCTTTATTGATTAATAATATTTTCCAATCCTTGTGAATAGATATATAATCTAATATTTGCCCTGTGTACTTATTGGTCAGACAACCCTATGGTTGGCATGTGATGGCCACTTTAATTATTGGTCTGATGACAATAGGGGTAAAACCAAAAAAACCCTGGGGCAGACAAAGATCAAAGAGTTTGCAGATAAAGTAGGTATATGTAGTATATCTGCAGTTATAGCAGCTATTACCCAGAATGCTTAGGACCTTGGGTTTTCCAGATAGGGATAAACAGTATATAAACCCAATAAGATTGTTTTTCCTTCAATATGGATTTAGGAAGCTTAGTTACCATCAAGTACAGGTATGGGATCTGTTGTCCAGAAACCCATAATGCAGGGAGCTTCGAATTACGGGAAGGCCATTTCCCTTAAGGTGGCCATACACGGATAGATCCGCTCGTTTGGCGATGTCGCCAAACGAGCGGATCTCCCTCCGATATGCCCACCTTGAGGTGGGCAATATCGGGCTGATCCGATCGTGGGCCCTAGGGCCCAACGATCGGATCCTAGCGTTCACCAAACGGGCGGTCGGATCGCGGGACCGCATCAACGAACAGATGCGGCCGCGATCCGACGGGATTTTTAATCCCATCCGATCGAGATCTGGCCGACTTTCGGCCAGATCTCGATCGGGGAAGCCCGTCGGGGGCCCTCATACACGGGCCAATAAGCTGCCGACACGGTCTGTCGGCAGCTTTTATCGGCCCGTGTATGGCCACCTTTAGACTCATTTTTAATAATATGATTTAGACGTTTAAAAATGATTTCCCATTTTTCTAAATATTACTGTAGCTAGTACTTTATCCAAACTAAGATATAATTCATTCTTATTTGAGGCAAAGCAATCATATTGGACTTTTTTAATGTTTAAATAATTTTTTTAGTAGACTAAAAGTATGGTGATCCAAATTATGAAGAGATTCTTTAATCAGAAAACTCCAGGTCAAGAGCATTCTGGATAACAGGTATAATACTTATACACGCTACTGTTTTATGATTACATTTTATAAATATATTATTTGTTTAAAATGGAGCCTATGGGAGATGGTTTTCCCGTAATTCTGAGCTTTCTGGGTGATGGATTTACTGATCCTAGGTTCTTTAAAGGGAACTTATTGTGCAAATAAAAATTTGTATATGTTACGGTTGTCATAGAACTAAAATTTATTTTATTTATTTTTCTAAACACTACAAATAGACATGAACACTGTAGAAAAAATGTTTATAATTTACTTTAATTAAAAATTCTAAATCTATAAAAAGTGTAGCTCACTTCATTCTTATCTGCAGAATCCTGTCACAATAGAGCTAATGCGAATGAACTGCTTATGCATCTTCTCTGCCATCAGCTAAACTATGCTTATCTACTGGTACATTGATTCTGAATGGCCCAGCATTCTGTTAAACACATAACCTTTTGCAGGGCTTGGAGAAATCTAATTCTAGCAATGCGTGACAGCAACAAACCACATTAAACAACTATTTATAGGTGCAGAATATATCAAGTTAAATAGCACAGATTCTTTACTTAACACATTCCCTAGCCGTAACACAATGTAATTTGATTTCTATGACACTTTACTTGTAAGTGAATTACCAGGAAAAGCATTGAAAAAGGTAAAAAAAAAAAAAAGTGCTACTTTTACATCTTCAACTGGATATATACTTTACATTTCACTCTAGGCTTCCTCAGTGCTTTCTCATAATTCATTCAGTCCCAACTTTTTACTTTTTCGTCTCTTATATAAAATCCCTGAAGCACTAACTCACTAACATTCCTTGGAGGGAAACAAAATGTGCAGACAAGATTTACTTGCCCTTTAAACCTCTTTTTATTAAGCTGCTTAAATAAAATATGCTATTACACTCTTGAGCCGAGAAACATAGCTGATATTTCATGTTAGAAATTGTACTTTCCAATAAAAACTCTAGTGGCAACTTGACAGTTCTAGTAAAAGCAAAGCAAGGAACTGTATGTGCCAGTGGCTGCAAGAGGTCATGAAATTAACTATTTCAACTTTTTGTAGTGCATAAGCCCAACTATTCCTTTTCTAAATTATTTATTTGCTTGAAACATATTGTTTTTCATACTTTGCGGATACCACTTCTTCATAATAAAAAAAAAAAAAAAATAATAAAAAAAAAATAAAATAAAAAAAATAAAATATATATATATATATATATATATATATATATATTGGGGTTTCACTGTATTAATGAACAAAACCCTAGATTATCATTGAACAAAATTGTAGACAGGGCTATTACATGTCTCACTTCTAATCTGCCCATCTCAGAAACACAATAGAATACCTCAGTACAATAAAGCAGCATGTACCGAACACAGTGAAACTGTTACAGTTTTTATATTTTACAGGGGTTTTCTTAATATGAAATAGTCACATGAATGAGAAACTCACTGTAGCACGGCTAACATAATGCATCCTGTCTACATCATTTCCTATAGCACACTTTCAATTACCCATCCTTACATTTAGTATACAGGAATGGGATCCGTTATCCTGATACCCGTTATCCAGAAAGCTCCAAATTATAAAAAAGGCCATCTCCCATAGACTCCATTTTATTCAAATAATTATTTTCCAAATTTTTAAAAATGATTTCCTTTCTCTCTGTAGTAATAAAACAGTACCTTGCACTTTATTCAAACAAAGATATAATTATTCCCCATTGGAAGCAAAACCAGACTATTGGGTTTATTTAATGTTTACATGATTTTCTAGTAGACTTAAGGTATGGAGATCCAAATTACAGAACACCCTAGGTCCTGAGCATTCTGGATAAAAGGTCCCATACCTGTACTACCATTTTACCAGCTGCCTAACCAGCTTTCTTTGCATGTTCATCACTAAGTTTGTATTTGAAATCACTCACATAGTAGTCTCTAAGATTTTTACTCTTCAAGAGCTTAAATAAATGTTCTGTCAGCCCCCCTCCCAAGTTCATAGCATGTTACCACCTTAGGATGGGTTTACCTGAAACACACAGCCCTAGAGATAATGTCTCTGTGTCTGAAGAAAATTTTCCAGGAAATTTGCTTTGCGGGAAAATTTGCACGATTTTTTCATCTGATTTCCACGATCTTTTCTGAATTTTCACCCGAAAACTTTGGGTATTGCAAGAAACCCAGCACACCTGAAAAAATGATTGGGACTTCTCCCATTGACTTATATGCAACCCTCGACAGGTCTGAGATGCCGGATATTCAGATTCAGAATTTTCCATCCTCGGGGTTTAATAAATTCCGAAAAATTCTTGATTTTTTTTAAAAGTCCAATTTTATAAAAAAAAAATCACAAATTTTTCGTGATTTTTTGCATTCACAGTTTAGTAAATAACCCCCTTAGGGTTTATTTTTGGAGAGGGTTGTGGAAATTTTCTATGTTCCATTACCTAAATATACTCATTTCTGGGCAGCAGACAGAAAAGCTTGTCAAACATCACTGTGAAACATAACAAAACCTTCAAATTATGTCCTTACCTCATGTGTGTGAAGCTAATGAGAGACCACTGGATATGAAACATGTTGTCACTGACCACATTAGGTTTACTGTCTTTCACAAGGAACTTGAAATTATCCATTGTCTCTTTATGCTTATCTTCATGCAGAGTATATTGTATCAAACCCAGATTTATTTCCTCTGATGGAATAAAATAGAAATGTAGGTAAATGTATCTCTGTCACACCAATAAACGATAAAAAGATAGGATAAAGAATATGCTATGATTTTTTATTTTTGTTTTTTATTTTTATTGAGCTTGCTATTGCTAGGTAATCATCTCATGTTTATAAAACAACAAAAAATATTCTTCTCCAAGATTAATTCTAACTTCTGTTTTATGGGAGAGGGCAGGGAGTCTTGAGATTTTGGCATGGATAATTTTTTTTGCTATACTGTATACTGTACTATATGCCCATGGAAGCATAATGCTTATTTTATGTCTTGAATACCTCAAAACACCACTGGTTTGGAAATCACGTCAGTTTTTGGCCACACCCTCCGATCTGCCACTGTCCACTGTGCTTACCTAAACAGAGGCAGTTTGGGGTATGGTCTTGGATTTTGCCAGAGTTAGAGATAGTTATTGCTAAATGTATTTTACATAGCTGCTAACTGCTAGTATCAGCCATTGTACAGACCAAAGCAAATTATCAAATGGAAAATGATTCCCATTCCTACCTTGTGTAAAGGAAGTGAGCCAAACACCAGGTTTCAGTTTGTTTTCCAAATGGCCGTGTGAAGGCCCGCTTGATATTTCATAGATCAAATTCCTGTCTTCTGTGTCTGGGTCCATAGTCATTAGTTCCTTCTTTGTGATAAAGTTGGTTGCCTGTGAATAATGTACCCATTAAGTTAACTTAATGCCACTGAATATACTAAATTATATACACCATAAAAAACATATGTGACTGCACAGTGCATGATGATTCTCCCACAGATAATTCAGTCAATAATTTTATTTTTTAGCTAGCGACTAAAAGGGTTGTTATTTTATGAAGTTACAATTTGTATAATTTTCTTGAAGGAAGTGTTGAGTGGCATGTTAATTATTTCTGTATTGTACAGTTAATAATACCAGGCATAATAATGCTAATTTTTTCCCCCCAAGACATTCAGATAAAAACATACAATTAGATAAATTCTAATCTTTATGGGTGCCCTTGTGGTTGCTTTAATGTCCCCATCTTGATATGAAAGGAAATTTAAATTACCTTGCCATCCATGTACTCCAGCCACTGGAGACCCAGATTGGTGACAATTCTTGGAGTTCCATCATCCACTGGAAGAATATCCACCTTAAACCTCTGAGGGGCTGCAGTTACAATCTGAGGCAATGGTTGACATTTTGCTTAGTTTCTGAATTAAGTGTAATATAACAAACACCCATTATTTCACAGGTATAGCTCATATTGCTTCCTGGCAACCACAGCAAAATAGTTCCTCTTTAAGGTGGATGCCATTGGCTTGAAGCAGGCTTAAACAATTCCCCCTAAAGAACAAGCACTCTATATACTTCTCAGGTTAACAAGTCACGTAACCCACTCAACTTTCAGTAAACAAGTATTGAGTGAGTAAGGCACATAGTGAATAGTTTTGGAAAGAGTCTAGGGAAAATATAAAAAATAATGTTTTTATTTAGCAGCTAAACTATTCTTTCTATTTTGCCCTTAATAGCTTGCTGTTCTGCATAATACTGCTTGTTAATTTTCTGTTCTTTCATATTCACACAAAGTAATGTTAAAGAAATATAGCAATGTTCTATCAGGATAGCAATTCATGCAGATACTTACCTCTTTCTCTCCTTCCTCTACAATGAAGAATGGGTTAGTACCATCCGAAACAGTGAAAGAAAACCGGTCTTTAAGCGTGTTACTTCCATCATGATTGTAACTGATCCTATTCTGGTAAATGTCATCCATAGTGAAGGTAGTGGCTTGTCGATAGCTCTGCCCATTGATACTCCTCTCAATCACGCCGTACCGGGGAGGCTGAACGATGGTAAACATGATAGATTCTGCCTGTATATGAGAAATTACATTTATTTTGGCAGGGTGTTAAAACAAAATTAGATTAAGGGATCATGTTTTTTTTTGTAATGTCTCTTTATCTTATATTCTGAGAGTGATAACTTAGTTAATCATGCAATAGCATTTGTCACATGTACATGATCTATGTTTAAATCCAGTGCAATAATACATATAATCATTTAAATAGAAGGAAATCTTAGAATAGGGAATAACTCTCAATATAACAATAATAAACCTACTCCAGGTGCATATATCTATTTCTTTAGAATCATCAGTTTAGAGAGCTATAGTTGCCACACTGCTACTTGTTCATCCACTGAATCATCTACCAAAGCTAAAAGGTATAGCAAGTTCTGTACGGTATTAACTTTTTCCAAAAAATTTAATATTAATACTACCTTGCAGCTAATTTTTGGCTAGACTGATTTATGCCACAGCCAGTATTTGGGCCAGAAGCTCATGTTGGGACTTGTTTAGATTCCTTATTGGGAGAGCTAGGACATTTTTTCCCAATAAGTTAATGCTACAGAATAAGTCTACTAGAATAAGTCTAACAGCATGTTTGAGGAAATGAGGGGTCAAAATAATAGTTTTCTTTCAGGGCAATATACCATTGTGTTAATACTTTAAAAGTATTCAGGTAGATGTTGAAAATAGCTACCCACATTGTATTCTAAATAGAGCTGTAGTACCAATATATTTTTTTCCAGTGAATCTTATATTTTAATGGTGATCTTGGGGTAACAATAATTAATACAGAAAAGAAACGTTTAAAGGATAATTTTCTAATCTATTGAAATCGTCCCAAGCAGTAACAGACATTATCAAGTCATATTAAAATTGCATAAACACACACTCAGCTTACTCTCAGATACACACACACACTCAGCTTGCTCTCAGCAAGGTTTAGGTTGATGTCCTCCCCCTTCAACGCTTTTATCAAAAAAGCTGAATGATATATATATATATATATACTTTTTTAACATAATGATGTAGTCATACTATAATTTGCACCTGTAATGCCTTTGTGTTTGCTTCAATAGATCCTGTGACTTGAACATAAATAAGCTTGATTGCAGTCACATCTCATTTTTCTGAATTGTGCACAGAGCTTGTACAGCTATGACCTAATTGGAATATTATACGTTTCTGAACTTTTTACTCATTTCTTGTTGGAGGGTTACCTACATAGTAGCTTAAGTGTTTGTAAACACAGTAGGTAGGTTTCTTATATCTTCTTAGTGTCCCTCTAAATAAGACAGTCTGAAACTGTGAGGCTGGCCCAATTAGGGGGACCCAAATACTGAAAAGGGCTGTGTTCCAACCTGAAAGTCAGGTATGTAAAAACGTATTAGCTGTCTTCGATTTTCCTTAACTTATAAGAACCATTCTGCATTTCAGATTCAGTATTTACAGTGACCATGACTAATTTCAATATGTAGTTGTATTTTGTAAGTATAAGTATTAAGTACAGTATAAAGAGGTTTACACAGAACAATCAACAGACAGGAAACTAAAAGTTCAGCTGTGGCGTAGCCTATACTTATTATTCCTTCCCCACTAACCATACCTCAGTATCAGCATCCACTGCTTTTAGCTCAAACTCTGTGATGGTTTTCCGCACCCCTTCCTGCACTCTCATGCCCAAATTCTGCACCACGGGCAAAGAGTCATCCACTTTATTAATGGTGATATAAAATGTCTGAGACACCTTTAAAGGAAATGAAAAGATAAATATTATTTAACCAAATGTCTTTGAAAGTAACATCTTATTGCTGGTTATACCTGGATATACCTTTGCATGGCTTATTAACAATTTGTGAACTGGCAGAGAGTATGGAGAAAGGGTGTCTTAGGGAAAGGGAGTTTCATTTTCGACTTCTTTATTTTTATAGCATCTATATACACATATATCTTATAGGAGAATTAAAGCTTTACTAAAGAACTAGGGTAGAAATGCTGAAAATTCGTACCAGCCCAAGGCAACCACATCCCTTTATCAGTAAAGATCTGTGCCTCCAAATATGCCTCTATAACTCCCCATCTTCTTTTCTGCTGATTCACTGCACATGCTCTGTGCTGCTGTCAGTTATCTGAGCTTAGGGTTTGACTCACAAGACACTATATATAAATGTCACAATATAAAGCTGATTACTAAATAATTATTGATACATGGAAGCTCAGAAACCAGCACAGTTAGCATCAGAATTTAATAATCAGCATACCTGTCAAACCTTTCTGCTTGATGATTTGCGACGACTCCTAAGCTCAGCTTCTCAACAGCTGCTAAAAGCACACTGAGCATGTTGAGTGTCACTGACACTCCTAACAAAATCTATGATGGGAAACACCTATGACAACTACTTTAGAGACGCTGAACCTTTAGGTTGGTTCAATAGGTTCAATATATAAAATATGGCATTTCTAGCCATATTCATTTCAAAGGTTTAGTTCTCCTTTAAATTCTGTCTACAGATATTTACAATTACGAACCAAAAAGTCAGTAGTTGTAAGCCTAACCTCATATTTCACTGTGCTTGTTTTCAATTTGTTTTTAAACTGAAATATGTCACAACGGGTGATAAAAATATATGTTTTTCAAAAAACTGACCCAAATATCCTTAAAAATAATCACAGTTCCAGTTGCATAAGCTTAAACGAATGGCCAGACAATTATTAAGTCTTAAGCAAAAAGAAACTACTTGTTAAGTCATTAACATTTTCATGGAAGCAAGAGAAAGAAAACTATACACTCGATCCTTACCATTACAGAGCTACAGCATATGACAGGATTTTTAATAGAAAGTATAGGACTCGGGGTAATCATTCCCTAACCCATAGTAATTTTGGATTGTGAGGATACAGTATGCAAGGTTAGATATCTTCAAGGAGAAAACTAAATATGAAACCAATGTGCTTGCTGATGGATTAGATGGATGCTGATATCTTACAGAATATAGATGAGTTAAAAATATTGGTGTCTGGGGAAATATGTTTTATGCATGTTTTATCTGCTGGATGATGGAACCAAAACAAATAAGAAGAGCACTGTATGACAGAAAAAAACTCAAACTTTCTTCCACCTCATTGAATCCATCAGAAACTGTAAAGGTGAATTCATCAGAATGCTTTTCTTCTGCACTGGTGTGAATGTACTGGATGCTGCGGGACTCCAGGTCTGCCTGGCTGAAGCTGCTAATTTTTCTACCTAGAAAGAGACAGATAAGAAGGTTCAGCAAGGGAGCTGTGCAACCCCAGATTTCAGCCTATAAGTAAATACGAAGCAATATGTAATACCAAAGATCTGAGATAAAAGAAGAAAGAAGGAAATTGATTAATATACTCATTTGGCCAGCAGTAACTATACATGTATAGTAGTTGGACACTGAAATAATTAACCCGATTTCCATCCAGTCTTTAGATAAATAAAGTTTTACAAAATGCCTTGCTGAAGCAAAGACTGCACTAAATAGATACCACTCTAGCAGTTCCAATTAGGATGTAATATGCCGGGTGAAGCGGAAATCTTAACCTTTATTTAAGAGAGAAGTGCTATAAACTATACAGAGAGCGGAGTTAATAATAATGCAGACTATTTGTACGAGAACAAACAAGGTCACAATAATTCAGAGAGGTTCCTGGAATCAATCTCAACAAAAACAACAAGGCAGCATGCACTCTAAATTGTACTATGTGCGATGTTTTAATAGTAATATCGAAAAACACCACTAGGTGTATTTAACAGCCTTTGCCAATTTCTAGTGCTATCAACTGCTAGTACAGTTTTCCTTAGTTGAGCCTTAGTAAAACATTTAATTTTAAGTACCAATTGACCAAAGAGAAGAATATAGAAAAGTAAAGTGCAATAAGGTAATTATAATATACTGTACTACCTACAATGGTACAACTGTTGTGTTTGCTTTAAGAAATACTACTATACTCATATATATATATACAAGCTGCAGTGTAGCCATGGGGGGCAGCCATTTAAGGCTCAGGTTACATAGCAGATAGCACATACCCACTGTAGAATACCGTTGTATTATATTACAGTGCTTATCTGTTATCTGCTAAGTATCCTGTGTCTTTTCTCCTTTTCAGCTTAAATGGCTGCCCCCATGGTTACACAGTAGCATTATATTTTAAATACTTTACAGCAGTGTTTGGTGTTACTGTTCCTTTAAATGTACAGACGCAAGAACTGAAACCACTGTAAAAATAAAACGCTTATTAAAGAAGGTTATCAGAATACAAATGGTCTTGATGCAGTCAAGGTTCTACCAAGGGCATATGAGAACTATACAAAATATAAAGTAAAGTTATCATAACCCATGCAGTGATCTGCCAAGGGATTTTTCAAATTAAAAACATTTTTTAAAAAATGTGTTATCTTTAATTCATTCCATATACTTGATTATTCCAGTACTAACAATGAAAGCATTTTTTACTTTATGGTTGTAGAAAAGTAAAAAGACAGAATTAAGCACCTGACTATAAGGAACCCAATGCATAGAATTGGTGTACACTTCCACTTTTAAACCAGCTCAACATAAAATATAACCTGCTCCTCCAAACTGTTTACTTTTGGAAGGCAGATACAGAATGCCATATTCCATGTTAGCCACCTAGTCAGGTCCTACAATATACAGTCATTTACTTCATTTGGGAGATAGCTTAATCCCAGGACACCAAGAATGCAAACACAAGTTCAAATGGCACAGTACTTGATTTCTATTTATTTGGTATATATGTGCAAATGTTCTTAAGACTTATGCACTAAGGATATCCCACATGCATAATACTGATATGCTGCCCTTAAAATGGTTAGCTTAAACAAGGGTAGGATTGGTTCATATATACTGTATATAGTAGGGATGCACCGAATCCAGGATTCGGTTCAGGATTCGGCCACGATTCGGCCTTTTTCAGCAGGATTCGGATTCAGCTGAATCCTTCTGCCAGGCCGAACCGAATCCAAATCCTAATTTGCATATGCAAATTAAGGGCGGGGAGGGAAATTGCGTGACTTTTTGTCACAAAACAAGGAAGTAAAAAGTTTTTCCCCTTCCCACCTCTAATTTGCATATGCAAGTTAGGATTCGGATTCAGTTCGGTATTCGGCCGAATCTTTCGCAAAGGATTCGGGGGTTCGGCCGAATCCAAAATAGTGGATTCGGTGCATCCCTAGTATATAGTACTGCAACATAGAGAGGTATTAAAATATAAGGTAACAGATAAGAAGAAAATAATCCACATCAAAATTCTCTCTCTTCAGTGATAGTACACGTCTCTTTAAAAAATTTAATTGAAATACGAAAAAAGGCACCACAAGAGTGGTCTGAAAACCAGGCAGAAATGTAAATGTTTTATTTCCATTTACTAAAGTGTTTGCTTGTCATTTTGAATAAAAATTGTGTGTACATATGTAAATTCATTATGGGTTTTTTTTCAAATTTTTGGAAGACCCAGCAACAGGGTAGAAAAGTGTTTATACCTGGAGTTCCCACGTGCTCAAGGTGACCAAGGCTGGGCTGCTTATTAATGTGAAATAGGAGATCTCGGGGCTCACTGTCCTGATCGGTGGCTGACAATTGTAGAGTGGTGATTTTTTTCAAAGAGTTTTCATCCAAAGTAAGACCTTTATTTGCAGTAATGGATGGTGGTAATTTATCTTCTGAAAATGTGCCAAAAATAACATATGGGTTAGCTATTTCAGTCAATGTTGTTCACTACATACATAGAATATTACAAGTGCTGCCCCTTTCCTAGTATGCATACAGAAAAAAGGGAATAAAGTGTGTACAGCATATATTTAGTGATGCACTAAATCCAGAATTTAACTGAATCTGAAAAGTACAAACATTTTTATATATTTTATGTGTGTGTGTGTGTTGTTAAATAGAATATCATGTACTAATTTATACTGTATGTGGTTGCCTACATTTGGTATGTATATAGGCTGACCTGATTTGATTACATAGTTTCCAATTATGCCACATTTCTAGAGGCATTTCCTAATTTTGTCTCTCAGTTGCTGATATTTTCTCCCTGGTTTTAAAATGGAACAACTGCAAAGAAAGTTTCAATGGCACTATACCTAGAAATCAGTTATCAGTAACTACAGTCTTATTTGTGTTTGATTTTAATGAAGTACTAAATAAATTTATGTTTTAAATAAATAAAAGTAAGCAAAATCAAGATGAATATTCACCAATTATGCTAATATAGAATGACTGGTCAATCAGTTTATTGTCTTCTGCATCAACCACATCAAACTTGAAAGCAAAGCTTCCACCTGGGTCTCCTTTCTCATGCTTGTATTGAATAAACCCTGCAATAAAACAGCCATTTAATAATGTTATTTTTTCAAATGCATACTGTAGAGAAACATTATTTTACTAATAGCCTGTAAAGCAGATATAGCATATATTGTTCATATTGAATAGACATTAAAGACTTTGTAGCAATATGATTATTAGAAATTAGTACAACAATCAACTGTGAATTAACTTGCCTTATATTGCCAAGTTCCTTTACTTTCTCAGAACTTCCAACATTAATTAAAGCAGTAAGACATAACATGTTTGGTTTAACCTACCTTTATTAATATCTGTTTGGGTAAAGCTACTAACTGGTCCCCTTGCAGATATTTGCACCAGGTTGATGCTCTTTGACATCTGTAGCCTCCCAACTGCTGGATCCTTCTTTATGATGAATCTGAGGTTAGCAGCATCTGAATCTATATCTGTTCCCTTTAAATATTGATCAGTAATTGTAGCTATTGATCCTGTTGAAAAGAAAAGTCTGTTAACTCAATATAAATATGTATAATGTACATATTGGAAATCAAAACTGTAAAGGAGACATATTGTGTGAAAAACAAGAATGTGCCAATAAATTATACTGGCAAATTTCTGCAAAAACTCTACTAGTCCACCTGTTCCACTACCTGATGCTTCCTTTCCCAGGCTGTGCAGGGAAGCTGGTTGCACTCAGCACACTGCACTGTAGGATAGGAACCAATCCAGAGCTAGGCTGACCTGATAGGGAAATGAAGCCTGTCTTTGCTTGTGTGAATGCTGGGCTATGATTGGCTATCCCCCTCCTATTGTGCTTTTGACAGGACATGCCCACCCCTTATCTGAAACACAGTCAAAAACCAGGGATGATCTATAGGGAGCTCCATTAAAGAGGCAAGTTTTAACTTAATAATCATTTTTAGCCAAGAGTGAAACCAGCACCATATATTATGCCTTAATGCCTACAAGATCGGAGGGATTTTTATTTATTTTATATGTCTCCTTTACATTCTCCCTTTATATTATTTATGCATTGTATTAATAAACAAAGGTACCTGCAGAGATTTGTAACCCTCGGTTTATAGACATTCTTGGAGGCTCTTTCCTTTGTGGCTCTATGGAAATCTGAACCCTGCCATTCTCAGTGAAGACCCCATCTGATAGGGAGAACCTGAAATCATCTGATGCGATAGCCATATTCTCTGGGATATAAGCAATCAGCTCATCCATAACATCTTGATAGGTAAAAGATGCTCCTTGGGACAGAACCCTTCCATTATCCAAGGGCTCTGAATAAAACTGCCTCCTGCGTAAGTGACCTAGAAAAATAATTCAGTTTACTTTAATTGTAAACTTTTGTAATAAAGCTTAACAATATTTACAATCTTCATTTCACTATATGTTACTGTTAACAAAATATGACACATATACTTCACAGCAAGCAAAAAATTTAACTCATTTTTGTTCTACCTGTAGTGCAAACTCCATTAATCCATTCTTTTACATATACGATATGTATATAACAAGGTTTCCTTCCTTGAATAAGAATAGAAGTGTCCAACTCCAAGGCACTGGCTTATTAAAACTGGGCTCAAGCAATTGCTTTCTATAACCATGCATAAGTTTCTAAACTCATGCATGGTTTCTGCATCTGCTGATGGTCATTTTATTTCCCCAGAGCTTTTTATTTTTTTGTCTGGGAAAAAAAAAGGTATTCAGATGCAGAAACCACACGTGAGCACAGAGGTTCAAGCCTTAATAAATTAGCCCCCAAGTAAGAAAATACATACATTCACTGCATTATAATCTGACAAGACGTTTCAAATAGGGTTTACATTGGGGACAGCGTTTGGAGAAATCGTCAAATTTGCATTATTCAGGAGGGAAATTGAGTAAAAGTCAACACCCAGCATTTTTTTAAGAAAAGATGATGGACTTATGGTCTGTTTTGCTGGTGTGCAGAAGCCCAGTGCTTGGGAAAGCCTTAAGTCAGAGACAAAGATGATACCAGCAAAAGGGAGCAGTCACAATCGCAATGTAAATTGTGCATAAATCAAAGCAAAATTTGTGCCCGGTAGTGTGAAGGATGCATATAAATAACCTCTAAACTGAACTTTAACCATAAACCACTATTTCAATATGTTTGAAAATTTCCCCCAAAAAAATCATACCATTTGTTGGTGTTTTAGTTACAGTGAAAACAAGCTCATTATCTTGAGTATCCATGTCCTGAACACTTAAGCAACTATCCTGTATTACTGCTCCTGATTTGTCATGAATTTTGAGAGGCAGTACAACAATCTTAGGTGGTTCGTCATTCTTGTTCTGCAAAAAAAAAAAGAAATATGTAAGGTATAAAGGTACAACATAGACTACAGAAATCCAGTTATTATTAAGTTGTTACAATATAGCTACAACATTGCAACCATTAAATTTCTGTTTTTAATAACTATATAATACACAAAAGCTATGCATATCTTGTAAATTATATCCTTATAAACTGTGAGTTCTGATGTCATCAGTTATAAACGGTGAGTTCTGTTGTCATTTCTGTCACATTACTCACTGAAATTTGTGTATTATACTAAATAAAGTACCCTCGGTTGCAAAATATGAGGATATTAGAAGTTACCTCGGAGTTCCATGACCTGAATAAAAACACTCGTCCTTCGGCGTCGTGTTTTTATATGGTCCTGAAACTTCTCGGTAACTTAATATATAATATCCTTATATTTTACAATAGGGGGTACTTTATTCACTATATATACCTGATGAATTAAACACAACTGTATGATTATATAATCCTAATAATTTAATCATAGGCAGTAGCGTAACTAGAGGGGGGCGGGCCCTGGTACGTGACGCGCAGCCGGGCCCCGCCCCCCTCCGTACGGCAGCATTTTCAGTGGCGCACAGGCTGCCGGGGGGGGGCCCGAGGGGATTCGGGCCCTGGCCCGCTCGCACCCCCTGCTCCCCCGGTAGTTCCGCCACTGATCATAGGCAAAGAAAAATGATTATTTAGGATTTATTTAGCTGCTCAAAAAAATAAACCAACTGCTATATATTCATAAACAGGTATGGGATCTCTTATCCAGAAACCTGTTATCCAGAAAGCTCTGAATTACAGGAAGGCCATCTCCAGGAAGTCCATTTTATGGAAATATAGGTATGGAACCTATTATTCAGAATGTTTAGGATCTGAGGTTTTTTTTGGATAACGGATCTTTCCATAATTTGTATCTTCATACCTTAAGTCTACTAGAAAATTGGGTAACATTAAAATAAAACCAATAGGCTGGTTCTACTTCCAATAAGGATTAATTATATCTTAGTTTGCATCAAATACAAGGTACTGTTTTATTATTACAGAGAAAAAGGAAATCATTTTTAAAAATTTGGATTATTTGAATAAAATTGAGGGAGGAGGCCTTTTCATAATTCGGCCCATTATAGACTAAAAGATCTCTGAATTGCAACTTTCCAATTTTCTTTCGAGTATAAAGACTGTTATGCCAAACTAACCTGTATGGCAATGCTTAGGTTGTATGTCTCAGACTGGCTGGTACCATCTGTCATAAAGAAGCTAAAGTAGTCACTGCTTGGCTCACTGCTTTCATGAATACTTTGGACATAGTAAATTCTGTTTTCCAAAAAATCTTGAATGGAAAATGTAGAATCTGAGCCTATTTGACCTCCAAGTGATGTTCTTCCACCTTAGAAAAAGTGATATAGTTTAGCTTTAAAATTCTGCAAAAAGTAGAAGTACAAGAAAGTATTTACAGTGGGAGCTCAGCCCCCCAAATGATGTAGAACTATAAAATTATAGGTTTTAAGAGAAATACTGTGGTGTTTATCACTCAAATATAGAAAACCAAAATGTGTTACCATTCTTAATGTTTTCCAAGTATCCAAACTTTGGAGAACTAATTATTTTAATTCTCAATTGACCCCCAAATGTTAATAAATCGCTAGAAAATAAGTAGTGTGACGGTATCAAAACTTTCCCTCCTTCTTCAACCTGTAAAAAAGAGAATTATATTTCAGTTGTCTTGACTAACGTTTGTATTGCAGTCATAAGAAAGCAATCAGTCTTTATTATTGTTATATAATAGGAAATTGTGCAATGTGTGTATACAGTACATATATATATATATGTATATACACACACACTACAACTAATTGTTAAATGCTACACAAAAAAGAATAAGGGTGTAGCTATTTGTGTATATCAAAATCTTTGTTTTGAAGTGAGTAAATACAACAATAATTCTGCTAGAGGACATTAAGGCAACATATGCAAAGCCAACCCAGTAGTTATTCTTTTTACTTGTCTGTGTGATAATGTTTGTTCTGGTCATATATATGATTACCCCTAAGGTAAGAAACAGAATGCTGGTGCCCCCCCTTACTTAAAAGGGGCTGTTCACCTTTCAATTAACTTTTACTATGATATAGAATGTGATATTCTGAGAAAATTTGCAGTTGGGTTTAATTTTTTATTAAATGAGGTTTTTGAACTATTTAGCTTTTCAGCAGTTATCAGGTTCAGACAGCAATTTGAAAGAAAAACAGGAATATGAGTAGGAGAGGCCTGAATAGATAGATAAATAATAAAGAGTAACAATAGCATTAAAATGGTAGCCTCACAGAGCAATAGCTTTTTGGCTGTCAGGGTCTATACCCACATTTATAGGAGTTAATAGAAGACCGTCAATAATGTAAATATTGTAAACAACAATAAAATGAAGACCAAGTGAAAAGCAAATAAGAACTGGCCATTCTATAAAATACTAAAAGTTGGTGAATTGCTCCTTTAATAGAGTTGATCAGAATGTGTTCTGTCTTTGTACAAGCAAGCAATATGACACTTTCTATTAATCTGCATAATGAAAATTATAATAAACAAAACCGTTATGTTTCACTCTCATTTAAAAGAAAATATGAGAAATATAAACGTAATAGTTTGTCACTTCACTGACTTATTAATGTCGGCAGTTATAATGGATAGGGCTGTGTTTTGTTGCATGCACTGTTTGAGCAGTATGTTATGGTCCATTAGGACTTACAGCTATTCCAGTGGCAGATGTAGTGACAGGAAGCTGCCGCTCAGCAGATGTAATTGTTATGGTAAACATCTGATTGTCCAGACGAAAGTTGAGAGCATTGTATACAGTAAAGTGAAAAATGTCTGTGATTGTTTGGCTGTCAGATTCAATAATAGTAGTATACCTGGAAGAGGCGCAAATGAGTGTTAATATTACATAACATACATCTATATTAATGCTTCATTCAATTATTTTATATATATATATATATATATATATATATATATATATATATATATATATATATATATATATATATATATATATATATATATATATATATATATATATATAAAATCAGGCTAAAATATTAACAATGATATATAAAATTAGCTACAAAGGCCAGTGCAATTTAGAAGATGTAACAAAGGAATGAAACAAAAGAGAGCAATCAGTAAATAACATGTAAGTTGGTTGATACACTGTTAGCCAGGGACTTAAACTGACGGATCTCCATGTGTTGCTGATTTCTAACTTATAGGCCATATGCTGTAAGTTATAGGCCAATGCGGTAAGTAGTTGGTTTAGCACTGGAGGAAGAAGCTTTTATGTAGACTCATGATATATCTTTAAAAGATTCTTCTACAAATGCAGATATGCTGAGGCTACACAAAACATTCAAAGGTAGCCACTGCAGGCAAGATCAAATATTACAGCTTATACAGCTTATGAAAGCAATCAATTGCTTTCAGTTTTGTGTTAAAATGAGTGTAAATGAGTAAACACAAAAGTATTTAACAACCAAATACTAGAACTTTGTGCTCTACTTAACAACAAGTGCCCTTGTAAAAGCAGGAGCCACATGGTTAAGATATTTATTGAGATATTGCTTAGGTGAGTGGAACTGGAATAAATTTTTGGATGGCTCATTGCAAGCAGCCCAACAGTTTACATGTGGAAAAGCAAAGTAATGTTTCTGCACCAGAAAAACACAATTTACACATTATTTCAAATGGCATATACTGTATGCAGTATTGTTTTTTTTTGTAAAGTCATCTTTTTCATTTCTGATATGCAAATGATTGTCATTCTTTCTTTTGGCAGTCATGTAGTCCTGCCCTAAAACATTCCGCAGAATAAATATAGTGGTATAGCTTGCACTATTGTGGCTAATCTATTGGCAATTAACTACCTTGGTAGCTTTCCTTCTCCTTTAAGGGCTCTACAGAATTGTCTTTTCAATCATCATGATCATGCATAAAAGTAGGGCAAGTTTTAGGACCATGTGCAAGCATTGCCCTCATACTTGTGTGGTCAGGTTTTGACACCAGCGCACACAATAAATTGTGACATGCAGAAACATAATTTTTGCACACATTTAATTCACTACTTTAGTTTCAGTTTCTACTTGTTGTTCAAATAAAAACCTGTGTGCACAAGGTTTGCAAGAACTTAAAAAACACACCGATTATGGCCTATTACTTTTAAATTACAACACCTTAGAGAAGCCCAAGCTGCACCTTGCATGACATCAGCCTAATGGGAGTTTGTGCTTTGACTACAAATCTAGCCATGCCTAGTGCAGCATAAAAGCCAATGTATCCCTGGGAAACAAACAATAATTTCCAAGAGACAGGAGACTTACTTAATTCTTCCATTGTTTATATCTTCCATACTAAAAGAAGAGAATTCCGAAAGTTCTTCAGCTGATTGACCTGACTTTGTTTTGGTGAGAATACCATACATTGGCAGAGAGACCAACTGGATCCTGATGCTTGAATCAGGAGAATTATTATCCTGTTTAAATCATAAAGAATGTTAATATTTTGCTTGCAGTGGATTCTGAGACAACTTGCTTTATCAATGTACACTCTTAAAACAACATTCTTGTTTTTCTGTGCTACATACGTATTTAGAGCAGACAATACGTATTATTGTCTTTACTCATTAAAGAAAAAATTTAGGACACAAGCATTTCTTTTTCCTATAAATAAATATTTTGTAATAAAATATGTAAAATTCTATATAGCTTCATATCTACATACACACTGATAAAAATTGAAAACCAATACCTAGATATCTGTTGCCTCTGCAACTGTTGCTCAGTTCATATTGCCATTGTTACGTAGCATGTACAATGAAGCCCTGTTATACTTTTATACTGATCATTTTACTGAGGATACCCTTTGAGAACAGCAGGAATCCCAGTAATAATAAATACAAAATACATAAACACATAAATGCAAAATAATGTCTCTGAATCTCTAAAGATATCCAGGTAATGGAAGGGCTGGCAGAGACGCATAGAATAAAAGAAAGAAGCACAAACACTGCTATTAAAGGTTACTTTAATTTGAATTTGTGTATGCCTATTAAATATCTAAAAAAAGTAAATGTACAACAGGTGCATAACTTCACAGATAAAGTTCCCAAATAAATCTAAATAAGGCACTTTATATTATGCAAGATTTAATCTGAGTTTTGAATCCAGTAGCTTTGATTTCCTAGGAAAAAAGAGATGAAGTGAGGGTCACATACCATGTATGCAAGATTTGCTCTTCTTATCGTAACAGACTTCCCAGTAGCCACAGTGATAGCCAATAGAGAGCCAGGAACAAGACGAGGCCCATTGTCATTTGCTGGTGACACTATTACCCTCACAATTGTTGTGCTAGATGTTATTCCGTCTATAGCTGCAATCTCCATGCTGTCTTCTGTAGAGGTTGAACCATCATGAACATAATGTAGCACATTCCTGTTCACATCTTCATATGTGAATGTATCCCCTTTTAAAAAGATAAAGTATTTTAATGAAAGCAAAAAAAGGTATGTTATGTTTTCTGAGGAGAGAACTTAAACATACTAGTGGGGGTCATTTATCAACAATGGACAAATTTGCCCATGGACAGTAACCCATGGCAACCAATCAAATTGTTGCATTCATTGTTCTACTTGCAGCTGGCTTTAAAAAGCTAATCAGTGATTGGTTGCTATGGGTAATTGCCCGTGGGCAAATTTGCCAAGTGTTGATGAATGAGGCCCACTGTAAGTGAAAAGTGAGTTTTTACAGTGCAGGAATCAGAGGTTGAAATGAGTTGACCAATTCATTACTTGCAATAATTATTCTTGCTGGATCAGTGAAAAAGCTTTAGGTAAACTTACCTGTATTCAAAGGATCCTGCATGCCAGCTTCAGACTTCATAAGTAGGCCGTGTTGGGGTGGCTCTACCAGCTGGTAAAACAAATCTTCTGGTGCAGTGTCTGTATCAGTTACTGCTAGCTGAACCCCTGCATCAGAAAAAAACAATCCACTACTAAAGCATACACCAGCTAAATGTACTGTATATTTCAGGCTTGCATGCACTACTGCTGCTGCATCATAAGGTCATTTAGGCATAACAGCAATGATAGCAGACTCATCAAATACTGAAGGGCTTCATCAAGACTTCAAAATGAACAGAGATAAAGTCTATTTTAAAAAAAAGTTAGACTTTCCATTAACCATTTTACTTCATAATGCCTGAAAAATAAAATCTGCTGAATTCAAGATACTGCAAACCTATGACTGATTTCCTTGACTTATTTACTGAGTGACAGGCTCAGACACTAGAGGTTATTTATGATAACAAGTACAGTGGCAGTTGCACAAATTTCCTGTAATTAAGCTTGAATTAAATGCTGCAATGTGATTAAAAAAAAAATGTTGTGACTTGTGCTTACAATTGCACTTTGCACACAGTACATAAATGACCGAAACTGTGTGTTTTACTGAATTCGTTTCCCAACTGGAATACTCTTTTTGAACATTTTGGCTTCTTTTTCACTTCTATTTATTTACATTATTTTTTGGAAATAACATTTAAATGTTACATTTGGGACTAGTATTAACATAAAAGAACAGGAAAAGCAATTACATGCATCTTTTAGGCTTCTTGCCCTTTAGGGATTCCTGCCCCACCCCCCTCCTCCCAAAATGTACACAAGTCAAACTGTGGCTTGAAATAAAGGGCAGCCCGGGTGAGAACCTTTTATTTATATTTTTATATATTAGGATTTAGATTATTGGGAAAAGGGTCATAGTGTAATACCAATAAACATACCAATGTTATACATATATTTCACTGTATATGTAGCCTCAGATCTCACAGCATCCATGATGAATTTGGGGTCTTAAGACATAGACAAGGCCTAATTGTTCTCAGCCGGCCCTAAAACTGCTGCTCTGATTTGTTGTTTTACTATGAATGGGAAATTCACACACCGCTTATGGCTATAATCTGTTAAATAAATCACACAGTATTTAGGAAAAGCACTGCATTAAAATATATGATTGGTGTAATGCATTTGACTGTAAATAACTTTTTTGAGTTGGCAGATTTGGGTAAAACAGCATGTGGTTTGTATCATGCAAAGCCATGTTTACTGTAAAATGCTTCAATGTTGCCAGGGAGAAGACACTAAAACCTTACAGCAGGATTTTATAGACAAGAACTGTAAATTATAAGCAATATTCTGTGTATTATGGGGCCCTGTGTATAGTCAAAATAGCTACTGTTAAATCACCTGTCTCCTTCTGGTCCCTGATAGATCTTTATATCTAATTTGTGGGCCTAAGTTAAGGGTCAGTACAATATTACTTGGTGTCAGAATGATCCTGTAAATGACAAGTCCCATCAGTAAGAGAAATTCTGTATTGACAACCCCTGCCTGCACACATTTATGCAAAACACAGTTTGCAGCAGTACTTTTCAGTTTGATTTAAAGATCCAGGTCAGTGTCTATTGTAATAATTAATACTTCCCCATTAATAACTGGCTCAGTTGACTTTTACTAGCTGGCACAGGAGATGCCTGTATGTGGTTTCAAAAGAACATCTCCCCACTTTATGAATCTACAGGCTAATCATTTACATGGTCACATACAAAGTAATGCTAATAAAGGGGACACCATCTTTCGAACTATAAACTGCACAGCTCAAATATAGACAGTTGATTTTAGAAAAATAGTACTAATGTGAAATTTAGAAAATTAATTGCCAAACTGGACCCGTGCTGTTACTCAGCAAATAGTTGTAACTGTCAACAAGTTAGAAAATGAAAGCAAATATTTGTTTGGTTGATGTGGGTAATTATGTAATACAGGTATGGGATCTGTTATAGGAAACTCGTTATGCAGAAAGATCCAAATTACAGAAGGGCCATCTCCCAAAGACACCAATATTTATCCATTTTTTAAAAATGATTTCCCTTTTCTCTGTAATAATAAAACAGTGCAATGGACTTGATCCGCACTAAGATATAATTAATCCTTAATGGAGGCAAAACAAGCCTATTGGATTTATCTAATATTTACATGATTAAGGTATGAAGATCCAAATTATGGAAAGAGCCATTATCTGGAAAACCCCGGGTCCAGAGCATTCTGGATAATAGGTCCCATACCTGTATGCTATTCTCCTGTTGCCTTATCTTTCTCTCTAGTGTTGTGGCTGAACACCCCTAGCCTGCTAAAGAATCACAACTTTACTAAGAAAAAAGCTAATAGTGGCTTCTTACCAATGGGAGCTCTGCCACCCTGAGTGACCTCCAGCGATGGGGATTTCAGCTGAAAGACAGGAGGCTGGTGCCCAGAGGAGAGCAAATGGATGGTAAATGGCATTTCAGCTGTAGTGAATTCCCCGTCTGAGACTGCAAAGGAGAACATTCAGCATAAAGACAAGCCAACTATGTATTAGGCACATAAAGGACACACACAGCAGGACTTGCGCTTGCTTTTCTAAGCAAAGTCATACAATTCATATGGTTTAAATTCAATTATTAAACAAACAGAGAAATTATAACCCTACAGAGAAAATAACTTCATACTCCAGTTAGCAAGGTGAAACATTCCTCTCAGGTTTTTACATCACATTGAGTTTGAATTGCTACTTTGGAGAACATTTATTTGTAAATTATTTGAATTACAGTGCTGGGCCAGGCCAGCCGGGTGCTGTAGGCAACCTGGCCTACCACTTCAGCCCCAGTCGCAGTAGTGCACAACCCAGTACACACGTGCGTAACCGCGCACAACAGGGGATGTATACTGCGCAGCCGAGAGCAGTCATGCGCAAAGCACTTTGACTTCAGAGGACAATTTTCACTGAGGTAACAATTGCCAGACTAGGGGTAGGCTGCATGTGAGGTACTTGCATAGCGCCCCCAAGCTTTGCGCCCTAGGCACGTGCCTCTCCTGCCTACCCATAGTTCCAGACCTGATGAATTCATTTACATGATTTATTTTTGTAAATTATTTGAATTCTTTTTTACAATGAGAATAGTTACAGAGCAGAGGTGATTTGTGGATATTGGGACACAAGACCACACCCACTTCTGCAATTCATGGAATGATATGAGTATGACGAGCAAATAAAATGCTGAGATTATGGGTAAACCATCTGGATTACCTGTGTAGAAGAATCTCACAGATTCCGGTAGTCCTACAAGACAAATGAATAGTGTATTACTTTTTAACAAGAATAAACTGTGAAATTAGGTATAAATAAGTTTGTAATGTAGAAAGAAATGAATCTAGTTGAATGGGGTGCTATACAGCATGGAAACACAGATATAGATAAATAAAAAGTAATATTGTTACCTGCAAAGGAAAACTCAGCAATTTCACTCAGGTGTGCTGCAGCTCTGGGTGGCCGATATACAATCTTGCCTTGGTTAATGTCTGCCTGTGTGAAGTAAGGCACCGAGGAGAGGGGCCTGTCTTTGTGTTCCAAGGTCCCTATAACCAGCAAAGAAAGACAAATATAAATAATATATCATTACTTGAATTTATTAAGTGAGTGGAAAAAGCAAGATGTGGATTAAGAATCCCTTTTCTAGACCAAACCCTTTCATCGAGGAGCCACTGTCCTATCCCACTGTCCCATGATTGTTTATGGGATTATCTCTTCTCTACCCTGTAAGTGAATATTTTTAATAGCTGCACCAACTTTACTCTTAAAGAGATACTGACACCAGAAAATAATCTTATTTATATCTATCAAAACATGATATTTAGAATTTTGCCATAAAAGTATTTGCCTGATGGTTTTACATTACCTTTCTTATTTCCATGTTCCTCTATGAGGGGGCTGCCATATTTGTGCAGCAGTAGTCCGTTAGCATTAGAAACTCTAACTGACAGGCTGAGAAGGGACAGTCAGGTTGGCAAAACAGTCAGGTTTAGGAACTTAAAGTAAAAATTACTTACAAAAACAGAACTACCTGCGAACTTTTAATGTAGATTAATTTTTTGAAAAGAAACATTTTAGTGTCAGTATCACTTTAAATCTTGAGGTTTTACCTCCACTCAATTTTTGGTAATGTAGATAACATTGCTATTAGTATGCAACTGTTTGATCCTGAGGTAGAGTTGCTTAATTTTTACGCATTCCATTTCATATTTATAGCTCTATATAGATATTTTAACAAGTTGTAAATAAAACAATATGTATTTGACTTGTCTGTGCCTTGCTTTTCTTTTAACAGTTTGTAAGGCTTTTTTGGCATTGATCAAAAATAAAAAACGAGAAAATGCATAAAATAAACTCTTAAATTGACAAATAAAGACCAGCCAATCTGAAATCAAATATTTCCTGTAGTTTCAACTGAAATATGGACGTAGCTTCTTTCAAAGCAAAATTAAAGCAGTACTGTGTGAAAATATTGTTTGGTTTTTGCAGTGCTATAAAACATATCATGTAAGTATCTATGTCTGCACAGATCTGACGCACAGTAACAACCAATGTGAAAAATAGCTGTGAATTCCTTTCAGTGTCATCTTCCACAAGCAGTTTATTATGAACCACATGCTGCTTGTTTAGTGACTGCTTTTCCAGATAGAGCGAATCAATCAATTTAAAAATCCAATTTTCTCATTAGTTATTGCTCACACTAAAACAGTAACGCGTGAGCTGAATCCAACTCTGTTAACTTTTCCAGTGACCTCCAGAACGGCAGTTCAGAACATTTTAGTTAAGTCTTATTGTGAAAATATAAATTGCAATTATAGTATGATCAAATGTACAATGTATGTGCTACTCTTATATACAGCATGGACTGCAAAATATGGAAAACCTACACTTGCCCGTATGCTAGAAACCGATGAAACACTAAACTGACAGAGACATTTACATTTGTAGAATATAAGGATGCAGGGCTCATTTCTTAAGGCAAGGGAAAGTGCTAGAGTGGATGCAAAACCGAGAACACATTGATGCTATTCACAAAGCTTTGAGTTTTGAAATGCTGTTAGCAACTTGCAGAGAGAACAACTGTGCCCATTTAATCTGCTCTA
This sequence comes from Xenopus laevis, assembly GCF_017654675.1. Taxonomy (NCBI): domain Eukaryota; kingdom Metazoa; phylum Chordata; class Amphibia; order Anura; family Pipidae; genus Xenopus; species Xenopus laevis. The sequence goes on along the minus strand of NC_054371.1, from coordinate 87,947,936 downwards.
CTGAACTGCACAAAGTTGGGTGCATAGACACAAATGGGACACTGGAATTGCAGGCAGCCTGGTCCTGGTGGTAAGGGTTCCCATAGTGCTTTCCGTCCACAACCGCTGTTCGTTTGTGGCAATTGAATCAAACGCCAACACCTTACTGACATCCCATGTCATAACTGCCCAAACCTGTGCATGACTTGCCAAAACAGACACTATGGGGGGTTTCCTCATCTTGGTTTCCATGCCAAAAAAGCTTGGTAATGTTTGTAAGTATCCCCAAATGGGCCTTTTTAACAAAGAAAAACTTTGGCAGCTTTTAGATGCCTACATTTTTCTTTGTTCCAAAAGCCAGCTTGGGGAAACTTGAAAATTGCTGAGGTTTTTCAGCGTGAAAAGTTGGGAAACTCATGGGTTTTATTTAAGACTTCTCATACTGAAAAGCACAAGCAATCTTAAATGGGCTCCTAATTTGCATCCATAATGGTGCATTACCATTTGCAGTGGGTGCTACTTAGCAGGTGCCTGCTATTACCCTGGAATTCTGGAAAAAACTGCTAGATTGTGGGTAAAAAACATGGCACTGCACATCTGAATTTTGCAATTTGCACATTTGACCAAGTTTGTAAATAAAAATATGTGAAATATGGAAGAAATACCCGTCTATGGACAGAACTTAATCCAAAAACAAATCAGACATGGAGTCAGTTTAGTTTCCTCACCTTCACTTGGCCGCAAGGGCACAGTTACATTGTAGACTATTTTTTCGCTTGGGCTCTCTGCATCAACAAAGGAAAGATAATGGGATCCAATCACTGTCAAACGGTCTTCGAGTGCCTAGAAAAATAAGTTTGTATTCTGTTGGTGGACAAACCTGTTTATTTTTGCTATATAAACTTGCTGGAGCATAAATATGTTTATTGCAGATAAGATTGGTCTCAATGGATTAAGTCCAAAGATACATTTCACGAAGTCAAAGGAAATGCTAGGTTATTTCTGTATTATCAATTCCAACAGCAATAATGTGTGATTTATTCATTTCAACACCTATGATCTCATCGTTTCATTGCGGAACACTGGCTTTATAAATCTAGAAAATGTCCCTTAATTTAATAATAAATTAGAGAAAATGTAAACTAAAAATGGTAAAATTTTGCAATATTATACACCAAATCAATGCCTTCCATTAAACATTTTGAAAGCAAACAACTTCTCCTTATTAAAGGAATACTACAATACAAGTTGTGATTCTCTCAGTAAGTTAAAGATCTATGTAGTTGGCCAGTTATCACATACATGCAATGCCTATGTGTGAGATTATACTTAATGTTAAGTCAAATAAAGAGATCAAAATAGTCCTTAGGCACTGTGGGACCATAACACATTTTTGGAGAGTGACATCTGGCCCCAGGCCTCCAGCTGGACAGACTTATATCAGGTAAATACATGGGCATTATCATGCACAAGCAAACCATTTTATAGTGGCTAATTTCTATTTCATTAGGTGGGGAAGCTCAGGGTTCAGCAAGTAAATGTATGACAACTAGCCTAAGTTGCTAAGCAATTTAAAGGGGCAGTGTACCCTGTTTTCAACATTAGATCAATGAATAAGACCTTTGCTGAATTTACTTATTGCCTATTGATTTAATAAAGAAATAATTTTTGCTATATTTTGTACAAACAGGGCAACATCTGAATCTGAATGTAAAATCACATTTCAATTCAGGTTCTCATGAGAACTTTCAACATATCACTAGTTCAGTGAGAATCCCTCTTTATAAACAAATCCTTACTTTTCCCCAGATCATTATATAGAGGTTTCTCAATTTACTGGTAATGCGTTTTGATGTGCTAGTATTGAAAGTAAGTAGCAGTAAATCGTCAGGAAGCACTTTTCAGGTCATTACATTAATGCCCTATTTATTTATTTTGCAAATAGGTACTGGAGTTCTATCATGCAATATAGGTAGTCATTTCAGAGCTAACTCAGGTAGTTTAAACATCGTGGTACTGAAACAGTTCTCCACGTAATAGTGTCAAGTTGTTGAAAGCATTTTCATTTCCATTACTTCATTTTAGCATTTTTAGGCAGGGCCCTTTTTACCTCTTCTATCAATTACTGGTTGTTTTGTATTTAAATGTGTATGTTAACTGGATACATCCACAACTACACAAGAGTTGCTTACTATAAGTAAGTGTAATTACAATGTATGCAGGTCTTACTTTAAAAGAAACACTAGGAATACACTTCTAGTAAATAAAGAGATCCAGTATTTTTCCTTACAGTCATATGAAGAGAGGATCCAGGAGACAGCTGAGGGGCCCCAAGATGGTTTGGAACAATACCAATGCTGAAAACATGACTGTCCTGTGGAGTCTGAGTAGTGGCACTCGAAATCTGCCAAAAAATTATTCAGAAATTATAAAGATTTCCTTATTTCAAATCTGTAAAATCCCTTCATATCATTTAAATACAACTGCCACTGCAGGTAAATTTGCTATACAGTAGCTCTATTGCTACTTTAGTAGTTTTGGTCTGACCCATGTTTCAGTGTACACTAAAATATTCAGGTCCGGACTGAGAATTAAAATAGGCCCTGGCTTTTCAGGTACACAGAGGCCCAAACAGCCCACACCAGCCCACTAAATAGTGACTTTCTATGGCACCTTATAGCAGCCCCTCTGGCATTTGCCAGAACCCACAGATTGCCAGTCCAGGCCTGAAAATATTGATATTTGTAGGTGAAACTCTGTATCTGGAAATAATCTACATTTACAACAGAGATATTCTTTTTGTCCATTTTAGACTATTTAAAAGGAGGTCTTGAGGCAGCTCTAATTGTGCCCAAATGACCTATGTTAGTCACAATTAGTTGCAAATAGTATAAAGACTGGCATAAAACAAGGATTAAAAACAACATATTCCCAAACAGACAATTAGAGGGTCATTTACTACAATCCGAATCTAATCAAATTTTTTAAATAAAAAAACCACAACCAAATTCCCATACCCGATTTTATCTTATTTATTATTAAAAAACCTTGATTTAATCGGTTTGGGTAAAAACTCTATAATATCGAGCATGAAATGTATTTCTCTGTGGTTTTTCCGAAACAGATTTTTCAGGCTTTTTCCCAAAAAGCCAGAATTTTAGTTTTTTAGCTTGAAATCGTCGAATTTCGTGCTAATTCCAATGCAGACAACAGAAACTTCAGGATAGAGACTTCTGCCATTGACTTATAAACAACCTCGGCAGATTGGAGATGACGGATTTTCGGATTTTGGCTTTTTGCTGCATCGAGCTTTAAATAAAACTTTTCTTTTTTTAAAAAAAAAAGCCAACCACAGTTTAGTAAATAATTTAGTAATTTAGTAAACATCATTAATTGATATCCCCTTACATAATCTGTCAAAATACTCCTATAATCTCAATTGTGGTCTGATATGGTGCTAGCTATTCACAAGCTCACCATTAATTTTTCTGTTTTTTTGAGCAGGGGGAAGTGAGTTTTGATTGCCTGACCACCCATACCTCCTGCTAGCAACATTTAAAGTTACATCTCCAAACCTATGGATATAGAACTTTATGCTAGGCTACTTATAAATGTTTGTTCTTGCTTGGGCTATGCTGAATACACCAATTGTTAATCCCAGTGGAAAACTATGTCTCAATACAGACCAAAGATCAAATCAAATATGTATCATCAAAGGGAATAACAGTAGGAATTCTCACTATGGATATTGAATGATGCATCAGATTTATTACAGTATCATTTTCTCTTGAGTATCCTAGATCTTTTACTCATTAATTATATGACAAAAGAGTCATGGCAAAGAAAGGGCAGAAGTGCCTTCCCCCTAACCAATCAATGATTTTAATGAAAATGCAGAAAGGGATCTCTGTAATCCCACCTGACTGGAGAAAACATCAGAGAGTGCACTGTAAAATAAATGAGATGATATAAACTTCCCAGAAAAGCTGGCTGTTCAGCAACACAAACTTTATTTCCCTTCTACACAATATCCTTACACCTGGCTCTGTTCGTCACAAATCTCACTCTTTGCTTCCAATAAAGATATTCCTGCTCTTTTTATAGCTACCGAATAAATCCATTGCAGGCTCTGACTAGAGAGACATAACAACATTAATTTAGTGGAATGTTAAAAAGCCTTGCTTACATCTGCATCAAATGCTCCCAGTTCACTCTTTACCATACTGAATTATTGTCGGAGTTCTTTTGCAAATTACTTTAATCACCCATACTGATGAATAGCACAAGAGCAATCATCAAGGGGTCCTTCTCATAATGATGGGGATGAACTCTGTGTGCTCAGATTCCTCTAACAACCAGATGCTTCTATCACTTGTCTTGTTCTCACTTACTTTGCTCTTTTCTTTAATGGTAGAAAAATCTTCAGACCAGTTCAAGGAAGTCATTTTTACTGAAAAAGCATTATTTCTGGCTGCATACTTTAATAATATAATTCAAATTATCACCCCCAGTAATTAAACCTCTGCTTGTCATTTAAGATGATTTGAATGAATTACCATCTGCAATATACAATAAATCATGTACCCCCATTTGTTTAAAACAAGATAAAACCTTACTGGTTGCAAACTACAATTCAATGTTAGGAACCATTTAAAAAGTAAATAGCAGCCTGAATGCAAGCTCCAATATCAGCAGAAAGTATGTTCTCCAGCATGTGCTACATGCAATTACCAATGGGTACCTACCTGAAAAGTAAATGAGTCTCTCCCTTGTGAATGAGATCCAGACTGTCTATACCACACAAGTCCTTCATTGATATCCTGTTGCGTAAATGAGGACGTTTGTGTGGCTATTCTACCATCAGGCAGGCGCTGCCATCCATTTGCAGGGCCATCAGCGGGCATTGGGACTAGTAAAACAACATCACCTTTGGGGCAACAATGCATGACTGTTTAGTACATTGGGTGACTTACAAGCAACACAGCATGCTACAGTAGTTATTTCAGTTACTGGCAAAATTTCTGCTGCAAAAAAAAATACCGTACATGAACAGTAATATTAAAAGTTCTCTGTACATGAAAACTAATTTTTCTTTTTCTTATTTTTTTTTTAATCTATGTAATTTTACAATATACATTATTACAGATTTCATTGGTTTTAAAGTTTTTTGCAGATGTGGCTTTAACTGAGTTTTTGTTTATCCCTTTCTGTTTTCTGGGTATGATGCCTAAAATGATGTAACAGGAGCAAGGTCTCCTTTTTCTGTTTTTTAAATGGCACCTGTTGGGTAAAAATATAAACCCCAACCAAAGGTGTGGGCTAATAGAGCCCGCATTCCAGTTGGGGATAACAGTCGTTTTTTTATTTTTTTTTAAAAAATGCCCCCTGCTAGTACTACGCTACCCGCACCGAGAGGGAGCTTTCGGTGCGAGCAGTCATGTCCGGTCACTCGCATGCGCATGACGCACATGTGACATCAGGCACAGCACGAGCAATTCGGGGCAGCTTTTCATTATGCGCATGCGAGTGACAATGTTTTCTTTTTCATTAAAACATTAAATAAACCAAATATGATTATTTTTTTCCAATAAGGATTAATTATATCTCAGTTTGGATCAAGTACAAGGACTTTTGTATTATTACAGAGAAAAAGGAGCTACATTTTAAAACTTTGAATTATTTGATTAAAATGGAGTCTATGGAAGATGGCCTTCCCATAATTCAGTTTTCTGCATAGCAGATTCCACACCTGTATTAATAAAGTGTTGTGTACTTAATGTTAAAGAAATGTTGCACTAGTCTGGGCAAATCTCAAAAAATTTTGTAAGGGGTTGTACGGTTGCTCTTCATGTGCAAGTCTATTTTAAAAAGTTCTAAAAAATTTAAGATTAAGTGTAAAAACCACAAAAAAACAGTAATAAAACTCAAAAGTTGTAAAAAAAAAAAAGTTGGCGGTGATCTTTCTGGACCACTCTAAATCAATTTGGACTTATAAAAGTTATTTTTGTCCACTAGGCATTGTTCGAAAAACTAAAATTTTAGAGGTTTTCGAGGCCGTGCAGACTTTTTGTGTAATTTTGTGTTTGTACTTTTTTTATTTGGATTTTTAATAAATCTCATGACATTTGTAGTTTTTGGTTATGGTTTCAAAAACTACCATAACCACAAAAATTAGACATTTGATAAATAGGCCCCTTAGTCTACACTAAGGACACCTGTAAAGGTAAGTAATATGGTGCCATAGCGCTGTGTTCGTTTCACCAGGCCAGTGCTTTTTCATTCTTAAAATAAAAGTTCATCAGGTAAGGACCACATTGATGTTTTAAAGGCAGTCCTTGACTTATGCATTTGCATAGGGACATATTAAGATCTGACAAATGACTGATCTATTAATGTACAGCTAGTTTAACTTATACAGTACATCAGGCTTTTCCAAGTAAGCAGTAACTTTAGTAGTAACTTTCGGCTTTAGCAGCCACACCAGTAAATAAGATGCATGTGTAATTCTATGTATGAAGCTAAGATAAAAGTTCTTACCAAACCGTGGGTGTTCATTAATGATTGTATAGACGATCTCGGAGTTGGTGGTATCAGAAGCCCTGGCTTGCAATAAATTATTGGATATTTGCAGCATTCCTCCCTCAGGCACCCACACAGGAGAGTTTAGCACAAGTTGAAGGCCTTTGCTTGTCTGCTGGCAATGGGGATAAAACCAGGGGTATCATAAGGGGATGTGTATTATTACCAAATACTTTAAGTAATACCTGTACAAGTAAAAACATGATTAATAACCTAAGAGGTTTGGTCAAAAGCTAGAGCTTGGTATAACATGGCAAGCAATCTGCTTGATTTTTGGATAAATACTTTACTAGAAAGGAAATAAATTGCCAATAAAGTGAAAGAAGGGTTGCCCACAGCCTGTGATTATCCTATTTAGGTCATAATTGTGGGCTAAACATATGTCCAGATTCAAAAAGAAATAAGAAAAACTTATCTCATGAAAACTCAATATAATTCACTTTAGGTGCAGACACTGAGCTAAAATATGGCATGGTACTAGATTCTAAAGCTGTTACTTGCAGGTAAGCATAATTTTGATAGGCGCTGCTAGTTCTCTCCGGCCTCCTTTTGCAAACTGTGTAAAGTGCGCTGATTGATCCAGGGGCATCCAGGAGCTACCACCACCTTTAAAGGTTGTAATAGCTCCAGGGTTTTCACAGCATCCTGTCCCAAACGATGTACCAAATGAAAGAATCAGGTGCAGATGTCATACTGACACAAAGCACTGGAAATTACTTCTGAACACCGAAGACTTTGGGTGCAATTCTGTCTGATTGCACTTGTTTTAATTCACTACCAGCACATGGCCCCATTATGTTTGCAATGATGCTGGAATTATTGGAAAACCACTGCATTGTGGGTAAAAACCATACTGACAAACTTGAAATTGTACTTTGCACACTGCACTTGAACTCATTTGTACTCAGAAATTAGCCCTTATAGGGCACTTTTTAATTGAATCAGTAGATATGTTTTTTATTGAATTAAATGTGGCACGAAGGGAGATACATAATAAAAACACAATTTTACACAATTTTTGGTCTATTTATTTTGTTAGCATAGTCTATTACATTCCCTTTTAAGTACCCTGCTCACATCTCCCACAGTATAGCTGTATTTGTACACCAGGTACAGTTTTTTCTTGATAGTTCTGAGCTAAGCACACATACATACTTTATAGTATCTCTAGGTAGTGCTCAAGGAAAATACGGTTGAGGTGAGCCCTACAGTCATTTGAAAAAGTTACAGTGGTATGTCTTTCATTTCCCAGGAACATCTGGGATGTACTGGGATGTTTTCTGAACAAAGATTTTTAGTGAAGCAGTATTCACTTGTATGATATTAAATAAAATGTGAAAAACTGACTATGCAAAAATTTGGGTACCCTTGTTTCAATGCATGTAACTGCTCAATACTGATTACTGGCAACTGGATTACTGGATTAGCTTGTTAAGCCTTGAACTTCATAGGCAGGAGAGTCCAATCATGAGAAAAGGTATTTAAGGTGGCTAATTGCTAATAAGTTGTGCTTCTGTTTGACGCTTCTCTGAAGAGTGACAGCATGGGAGCCTCAAAGCAACTCTCAAAAGATCTGAAAGCAAAGATTGTTCATGATCAGTATCATGATTTAGGGGAAGACTACAAAAAGCTATCTCAGAGGTTTAATGTGTCAGTTTCAACTGTAAGGAATGTAATCAGGAAATGGAAGGCCACAGGCACAGTTTCTGTAAAACTCAGGTCTGACAGGCCAAGAAAAATACAGGAGCAGCATATGCGCAGGCCTGGATTTGTGGAAAGGCCACCTAGGCCCGGGCCTAGGGCGGCAGGATTTTAGGGGGGCGGCATGCTGCCCAACCACACCCACATTGGTTCAAAAACACTGGGTACAATCATTTTTTAAATTTCCCGTGCGACAATCCCCATTGATTTAGTCCAGATGATGAAAATTTACACGAATAAAGGGGAGGGGACAGGGGCGACAAACAGCAGTGGGCCTAGGGGCACCCACTATGTAAATCCGGCCCTGCATATGCGGAGGATTGTGAGAATGGTTACAGACAACCAGAGATCACCTCCAAAGACCTGCAAGAACATCTTGCTGCAGATGGTGTATCTGTACATCGTTCTACAATTCAGCGCAATTTGCACAAAGAACATCTGTATGGCAGAGTGATGAGAAAGAAGCCCTTTATGAGCTCATGCCACAATCAGAGACGCTTGTTGCATGCAAAAGCTCATTTAGACAAGCCACAGTAATTCTGGAACAAAGTGCTTTGAACTGATGAGACAAAATGTAGTTATTTGGTCATAACAAAAAGTGTTTGCATGACAGAAGAAGAACACCGCATTCCAAGAAAAACGCCTGCTACCTACTGTCAGATTTGGTGGAGGTTCCATCATGCTGTGGGGCTGTGGGGCTAATTCAGGGACTGGGGACCTTGTTAAAGTCGAGGGTCGGCTGAATTCAACCCAATATTAACAAATTCTTCAGGATAATGTTCAAGCATCAGTCACAAAGTTGAAGTTACGCAGGGGTTGGATATTCCAAAAAGACAATAACCCTAAACACACTTTAATATCTACAAAGGCATTTATGCAGAGGTATAAGTACAATATTCTGGAATGGCCATCAAAGTCCCTTGACTTGAATATCATGGAAGATCTATGGGATGGTTTGAAGCAGGCTGTTCATACTTGGCAGCCATCAAATTTAACTGAACTGGAGAGATTTTGTATGGATATATGGTCAAAAATACTGCCATCCAGAATCTAGAAACTCATCAAAGGCTATAGGAGGCGTCTAGAGGCTTAACTAAGTATTGATGTAATATCTGTTGGGGTGCCCAAATATATGCACCTGTCTAATTTTATGATGCATATTGCATATTCTCTGTTAATCCAATAAACTTTATGTCACTGCTGAAATACTACTGTTTCCATAAGGCATTTTATATATTAAAAGGAAGTTGCTACTTTGAAAGCTCAGCCAATGATAAACAAAACTCCAAAGAATTAAGAGGAGTTCCCAAATTTTTTCATATGACTGTAGTTTTAAGAAACATGACATGACGTCCACCCCAGCTTCTCATTTTTAACAAGAGGTAAATAAAACAGACCCATTGTTTCCAGCCACACCTACTCAAGATCAGACTAACAAAGAGGTGATCCACTATCTAGCCAAAGTTCACTAGGAGCCTATATAATACACATCTAAAACTTAGATCAACTCCATCTCCCCTCCAGTACTACTCCAGCTGTAAAGTCACACTTCCACCTGAATCAGTAGATTATTTATAAAAACAGAAAAGATATTATGAAAGCCTATAAGAGCATCTTTGAAACAGCATTGTTTTCAGAAACAAACGGCACTATAGGTTTCTAAATAAAATCATAACGGAGCAGGTCAGGACACAGCTATAAACACCAAGCTTACATCATGTCATGGGACAGATAAAGCAGTTTCCCTCCAAAATCCTGCAGTATTAAGTTTTTATTAAAATAAAAGTCTTCAAAGTCATTTTTTTTTATTAATATTTTTTTTCTGTCTGTGCTTCCCCATGGGTCGACAAAATCTCAGAGATATCATGACCTGAAATGACTGAGCAAGAGACAGAAAATCAATTCTTCTGTCATTAAGCCAGAGTTAGGGAGTTAGGAAGATTTAAAGAAGAAAGCATTAAAAACAATACATCAATCTTGGAGGAGAAAATGGACACCTAAAATATCTAAAAATTAATACTGGTGTTTTGCAGTTCCATTTATTCTTTAGTCCTATCAGGCTCTTTAAATGTGGTCTTTGGGTTCAGCAGCCTTAAAGAGAAACTACACCCCTTGATATTGCATATCACTGAAAAACAGCTGTATAATATACATTAAAGGGGTCACTTACGACTGCATGCAATGCTTCAAGATATAGATCATTTATATTTTAAAAACTGTATGAAAAAATATAATAAAATAATTAATCTTTTACTACAGTTTGGGTGTTCATACTGATGACACCCCTCCTTAAATATACTGTATATTGGAAAGTTGATTAGAATTACATATAAAATAATTTTTGATATTTACAATAGTTTATAGATGGTGACCCCAATTAAGATTGACTTTTCTGATTCATGAGTAGACAGACCATACTTTTGAAATACAGAGTAACTGCTCACTAAAGTTATTTACTGAATGTCTAGATCCATTACAGTAATATCATGCCACTGACAGATTGTCTTTCCAATTGGATATATATTCAGGCATGAGTTCCCCAATTTCTGTATAAATACTTTATGAGGGTTTTAAAGGAAAAATTTACTGTGTATCAAACACAAGGACACAGTGTCTAGAGAACTAATTACTGAGAAAAATGTGGATCCATAAATGTGGAAGATGTTGGAGCTACTATAAAGAGCTAAAGATGATGAGCCAGCAATTTATATGCGTGTCATGAAAAGTCAACTTCACTATTGACTTACTAAAGCTTGTTTACCTTGTGCAACAGTAAGGGGTATATTTGTTTTGCTGTGTAAAAAAAACAGCCGGATAATACACCCCCCATGACAGAAAGCACAGTGTCAAATTTTTTTTTCTTTTCTTTTTTAATCATGCGTTTTTTCTTAGTGTGACTTCTGCCGGAAGCAGTATAAAATAACGGGGGCAAATCTGGCATTTGCATGGTGTAAAATTAATACACACCTTGATAAATTCACTGTTTATTTTACACAGCTTTTTGCACCATTTTTTCTGCGAATTTATTTATTACACAGTATAATAAATATGCCCCCTAAGTTGGTTAATTAATTCTTTACTCTGAGATTGCTACATGATATTATTTATAATGAAACTTGCTTAAAGGAATTTTTTTTCCAAGGATCTCTACATGTTGGATACCAGGGGAGGTGGGGGACTTTTTTGTTTGGTGAGGCTGCCAATGGAAAGCTTTTCACTGGAGAGCTTATATAGAAGCTGGTTTCTTTTTGGGGAGATAAGCAATGTTCCCTCAAAGTTGTGTGCATATGCAAGCACACACAATTTTGAGGGCAGCACTTTTAAAATGTAATCACAAAATAATCGTTTTGCGTACATAGCCGAGAAGGACTCAGAGGGAACATTGAGGTAAAGTCTCCTTTTCATTATTCTCTGACTGTGTTGTGACCAACATAACGCAACATGGCAACAGCTGGCTGAGGATGTTGGGATTTTTAAAACTTCCAACGTCAAGTGAAATCTGAGAATAAATTTGCCTAGAAGTAAAGCTTGCTTTTCATTCTAGATAATATTAAACTGTTATTCTACTTAGACAGAAAAGACCTTCAAAACCCAGCATCAAATATATACATCCCTGGTGAATATCTAACAAATGCCCTGGCATGTAATCTGACTTATGCTCTTCCCCATAGGAGCCCTCTGATCCTGAGTTCCAGGCCAAGTGTCCTTTCTGCCTTACCGGTAAGCTACACAACTCCCATGACATAGACTGTTGCAAAGGAAAAAAATACGACAGCATAACTGCTACAGAAATACCTGGCTATTGGAGTAATATAATATACATTCAGGGCCTTATTTATCAAAATCCGAATTTTTCTGAGCATTTAAATTTAAAAAGTCCGACCAAACTACAATTCACTATTTGACCTTATTTATTATTAAATAAAGCACAAATTAATTGGTTTGGGGAAAAACCCGAAAAAAATTGTATGAAACATCGTATCATACATTTTTTTCAGGGCTAATTCCAGTGCAGACCAGAGAAACTTCCAAACAGGATAGAGACCTCTTCCATTGACTTATTTACAACCTCGTCAGATTCGGATTCTGACTTTTTGCCTCAGGGTTTAATAAATCCTGAAAAATTTCCAATTTCCAATAAAAATGTGGATTTTATAGTTAAAATAAACTAGATTACGTTTATTGGGAACTATGTGTGGAATGCTACCCTCATTAAATCTTTTGGGCACCTGCATATTGCATATTGCAGGTCCCAGATGCCTGTGAATGTGCACTATAACTAGTAGTCCATCTCGAGCAAATGAACTGTTACTGGAATTTACCACCACAATGACAAGTGATGGGGTTTACAAAAAGACTTGATACTAGATAAAAAGAGAACTAAATATGGTATTTCCAGAGATACCTTTGTTCATATATATTATAAAGTACATTGTAAAAATTCAGAATTCTGCATTTTTTATGAACACCTACCTATTTCTTTCAGACTGCATTTCGGCATGGTTCTGATAAGTAAGGATTTATTACTAGTACTTAACTAATATAGTTGTATACCTTTTCAGTAACTTCCACATGGAAAAGAAAATTCAAGAAATGGTATCCATCACTGGCTTGAAAAAGAATTACATCTGAATGGCTGTCTGATCCATCATGAACATAGTGAATGATCCCATTTCTAATGTCATCAAGTCGGACTTCGTGGGCAGAAGCTTTCCTAGGAAGGATAACTAATTGGCCATTTCTTGGACTTTCCAAAATAGTCAATACAACATCTTGGGGATTGTCATCATCTTGCAGATCCAGTACTGAACTTGATATAGGTCCTGCTTCTCCCCTGGCAACCATAAGAACTTCATTCTTAAGGATGTAAGTTGCCTAGAGAAAAAAACAAAAAAGGCAATAATTTATAAAAAAAACTGAATAGTAACTAGAACAGTAAAAAGGCTAATCCTAAACAACAATCATTTATAAAAACATGAAACAGTAAGTAGAATAGTAAAATGGCTAAACCTAAACAACAATCATATCAATTTACTTGGTAAGAGGTAATAAACCATCCATCAAGATGGAAATATTTACAGGTATGGGATCTGTTAAACAGAATGCTCGGGCTTTTCCGGATAACAGATCTTTCCGTAATTTGGATCTTCATACATTAAAGGAACTGTAACACTAAAGATATTAAGAAAAAAATCCATTATACCCTGCAATAAGATAAGCACTGTCCTGCACAAAGTTTACTATTTTCAATGCTTTATTAAAAATACCTCAATATAACTGAGCTCCCAGTCTACTGAAATAAGGTGATGGGGCGACATTCATTCTGCAAGATCCAACATGGGGCACTCAACATCTCGTCCTAGCCTGACTTTTGCCAAAACTGGAAGTTCATTGTTACGGCTGTACAGAAGATTTTTTAAGCTGTCTTGTAATATATCTGTCTTCATTTAATTTAGGCACTGGGAGAGGATTCCTGTGGGCAGTGTTTCTCCTTCTGTAATTTATTTTTGTAAGAGCAGCAAAGACCATGCTGACCTGTGTGCTACAGGGATAAATCAGGCTGACGCATGAAACAAGGAAGCTGAATAATCCTCCATACAGCTGTAACAATTGACTCACAGTTTGAGTTTGAGTTCAGGCTAGGAGGAGATGTTGAGTGCCACATGATGGATCTTGCAGAGTGAATGTCGCCCCATCGCCTTATTTCAGTAGACCAGAAGCAGAGTTATATCACAATATTTTTAATAAAGCATTGCAAACAGTAAACTTTGTGCAGGATAGAGCTTATTTTAGTGCAGGGCAGAATAGATTTTTTACAAAATTTTTTTTTGTTTTACAGTTCGTTTATGTCTATTAGAAAATCATGTAAACATTAAATAACCCCTATAGGTTGGTTTTGCTTCCAATAAGGATTCATTTTATCTTAGTTGGGATAAAGTACAAGGTTCTCTTTTATTATTACAGAGAAAAGAGAAATCATTTTAAAAATGTGGATTATTTGGATAAAATTAAATCAATGGGAGATGGCCTTTGCTTAATTCGGAGCTTTCTGGATAACGGGTTTCTGAATAACGGATCACATACCTGTACCAGATACAACTTCTTTGGGCTTAGTCAAAACATTAATGACACCCAAGAGGAGTGATCACCACTACTTCTTCACAGTGACCAATGAACATAAGACACAAGGAGGAGGATACCATGTATTCTTATAAATAACAAAAAACTAATATAGATTTTTTTCTGTGTATTAATTCTGAAAAAGGTATTATATGGTCCACTGGGAGATCTCAGTGGACAAATGATATCTGAGTTTCTAAGGGAGACACATTTTGAACCACATGGCCTTGAGCATAATGTGAGAAATATATTCTTTACCCTTTTTTTACACATATGGTAAACTGCAGTATCTATGATGAAAAAACACAGTTTCTAAAGTATATATGTTTTAATATTGCAAACAAACCTTTGTTGAAACTGCTTGTATATTGATGTTTTTAGGTTCTGAAAAAAAATGTCCGTCGCTTACTTTTAAGGCAAAAATCCCATTCCTAATAGAAAGAAAGGAATGTCATTTAAAGAAGCATTCAGCTCTGCAATTTTGTAGTGTGGAAATGGCAATAGAATGGTAAGGTTTAAGCAAAAATGCTTTGATAAATAATACAGAAATACAGTACACTTGCATTTAAGCTTAAATTTTAGGGGAAGCAACCCTTCATAGAAACTTATCCCAATGTTGAGTTTAATGTAACAGTAAATGAAGTAAAAGCAAATTACAACTTAATATGGTGTTTATACAGATAACATCTCTGTTATATCTCTTCAGCCATAGACTGCTTTATTTCATATGGTGAAAATTTCAGTTTTACAGAAATCCAACTGTAATTTCAAATTTGTGTGTACTGGGATCTGCCCTTTTAAAGCAGTTGCCCTAGATAACTAATTGCACGTAGTGTTTTTTGAGACTGAATCTGAGCTGGACTCCCTAATATAAGGTCGGGGCTAAATGGCTGAGAAATAGCAAATGAGGTTAGAAGTAGAAAAATGTAAGGTTAAGTATATCCTGCAGTAATTTCATGGTATACATTTGGGAGACAAGAGTTAGAAAAGAGTTAAAAAAGAGATGAAGGAATTAAATGATAAAGCAATAGGATGTATACATATGTCAATAAATAAGGAAGTAGATTCAAGTGAGGCGTAAGGTATAATTGATCCTGCAGAATTATAATAATCAGATCTTTGATAACAATTTTAAATAAATGTTAAATTGATTGCTGCTTAGACCCCTTACAAACCCAACCACACAAATGAACAGCACTGGAGCATCTGACATCTAATTGCTGATATTGCCTGCATATGTAATGAACACCTGGACTGTTGGTCCTTTAACAATCCAAGGACCCATTCGGTCTCAAAAATGTTTAAAGCTTAGTACATTTCAAAAATGCAGAGGGCACTCTCTGTAAAATCTATTTTTTTACCACCTTTTAAAGTAACCATTCGGCAGCAAATATATTACAGTATGTATAAGAATATTGTTAGCTCTGGGGCACAACTTCCGCTGGCAATAATATCAGGATGAGCATTAATTGTAATTAAAAGCTTGCAAATGGCCATGCATAAAGAATTTAGTACAGAAACCAAACCACGTTTTTGCTCAAGGACTTAAACCTTTATGTACTCAGCTCTTGTGAGCAGACCCCTCTGTTTTTGTTTTATTTTGCAAAAAAAAACCTGATAATTTGTTATGCAGAATTCAGAAATTTATAAAAGCGTATCTGAAGAGACGAGAGGTAACAGCACCACTTAGGCTGTGAGCCTTTTCCTTGGTAAGTAATAATTAGCTCTTCTGTTAATGTACTGTCATACATGGAGATTAGTAGCTGTTTAATTTTAATAGCAACACTGCTATGTTATCAGGTTTATGTGTTCTTACAAATCCAGTAATAAGCTCTTGTCACACTGTCATACATGAAGATTAGTAGTGACTGAATTTTCCTGGCAACACTAATTTTGTACTTGCTTTTGTGTTTTTTCTTACAATTATGTAATTTGATTGTTTGTCAAGAATACTGCCATACATTCAGGTTACTTGCTGCTGAGTTTTGCTGAGGTATGTTTGTGTTTCCAGTGAAGCAGGTCATGGTATATACACACACGATTTGTGGGACACAAGAAGGGCTTTGTGGGTGTGGGGGAGTTGGGTGGACTTTGGGTGGAGTTTTGGAATGGACAGATCACAGTAATTGGTCTTTTTTTATTGAGGCCCCATTTTACTTATTGCCAGGTCCACCACTCAGAGGGCCTAGGTAACCAGTGGACTAATAATTTGGGCGCCCTTGGGGGAAGGGTCCTGCTAACTTAGTAGTATGAAGCCCTATGATTACCAATGGCAGCCCCGAATACACATACTGCAACCGATGTCTCCCAAGGGTGAAATATATTATTAACTACATTTGTTTTTGCCACACAGAATTTATTTTGTTTGTTGGAGTTATGGCACTCGTGTCATCACAATCACCGCAGTGCTCTCAGGGAGGACTACAAAGTACAGATGAAGCCAGTTTTGTTCATTTGTTTAACAGAGAATATCTAAACACATTTAACCCATTTATCCCATTTAACACAGAAAACTGCATCATCTAAAAACTAACATCTAATTAAGGGTTGGGGCAGACGGGCAGATTCGGGGAGATTTAGTCGCCTGGCGACTAATCGCCTCTTCTGCGGGGCGACAATCTCCCCGAACTGCCTTCCGTCTGCCTTCCGTCTGCCTTCCGCCTGCTTGAATGAAGAATCGCCTGCGCTAACGCACTCGTGGCACTTCGAATTCCGAAGTCGTCTGGAGTTGCAGCAGGCAGAAGGCAGTTCAGGGAGATTGTCGCCCCGCAGAAGAGGCGATTATTCGCCAGGTGACTAAATCTCCTCGAATCTGCCGGTCTGCCCCAACCCTAAAGCAATCACCATTGTTAACAATGGTGCTTTGGTATGCTAATGAAAAGGTTAAATGCATTAAATGAGTTGAGATGATTTTAGATAGTTAATCCCAAGTAATGATGCATTTAACACACAAATCCATGTGGCTTCATCTACAAGCAATCTTTTAACACATGAATCACTTTATCTGTCATTAGGTTTTTGAAAGGCCTAGCTGGTAAATCACTAGCAAAAATTTAAAATGCCCTATAATCCCTCCCTTCCCCAATCCACTGCTGAACACCTGCCTATTTCCCTACCAAGTCCGCCCAGTCCCAGCCCCATTCACATTTCCGCTGTCCAACCTGCTGTTTTCCCACCCCATATGGCTGCCCCACCCAATACAAAGGCCGGTAACAGGAAAGCAAAAGAGTGGCAACCCTAAACGTAATAGGACAAAAAAGTCACACCTATGTATTTGTAAATGAAGTCTAGCACACGAGACTTGTGTCTGCAGGGCAAGCCCTTGCAAAAGTTTTACTGCGGTGGTGCAACGTTTCGGGGGTTCCGCCCCTTTGTCAAGCATAATTGCACCACCGCAGTAAAACTTTTGCAAGGGCTTGCCCTGCAGACACAAGTCTCGTGTGCTAGTGTGGTCTTTTCTATACAGTTTACTGGGAGGTTGCCGTATCCTCCAATCACTGTGCACCGAGCAAAGCCAAATATCTGCACAACGGGTGTGCGAGAGTCTACACCAATTTAAGTACTTTTTCTATTTATAATCTTACCTTGATTTGTCTCTGCTGTGCTTAAAATACACTCTTTGTTCTTTCAGATCCTTCCAACTGAAGTGAGCGTCTTTGTTGAGGTGAACTTCTTTGCCATCCAAGAATTTTACCAATTGTCCATTCATGGGAACATTTACTACATGAAATATGAGGCTTATGTCCTCATTGTCCTGGTCTTTCACATTCATAAAGGAAAAATCCAAAGCCCTCATTGCACCAATTCCCACTGTAAGTGACCCATTCACAGCAAGTAATGGGGCATGGACATTCACTGAAAAAAAATAACAATTGTGTATTTAATTTATTTGTAATTTAATTGTAAAAGTAACCAACCATGCCCCACTTTCATGTAATCTCATTGTTAAGATTAAAGATTGTTAAAGATATGTCATTTGCACTGCTTAATTGTGATTATCAGTAGAGATGTCGCGAACTGTTCGCCGGCGAACTTGTTCGCGCGAACATCGGGTGTTCGCGCTCGCCGGAAGTTCGCGAACGTCGCGCGACGTTCGCCATTTTGGGTTCGCCATTGTTGGCGCTTTTTTTTGCCCTCTCACCCCAGACCAGCAGGTACATGGCAGCCAATCAGGAAGCTCTCCCCTGGACCACTCCCCTTCCCTATAAAAACCGAAGCCCTGCAGCGTTTTTTCACTCTGCCTGTGTGTGCTGAAGAGATAGTGTAGGGAGAGAGCTGCTGCCTGTTAGTGATTTCAGGGACAGTTGAAAGTTTGCTGGCTAGTAATCGTTTTGATACTGCTCTGTTATTGGAGGGACAGAAGTCTGCAGGGGTTTGAGGGACATTTTAGCTTAGGTAGCTTTGCTGGCTAGTAATCTACCTTCTACTGCAGTGCTCTGTATGTAGCTGCAGTGGGCAGCTGTCCTGCTTCTGATCTCATCTGCTGACTGCTGCAATAACAGTAGTCCTTGTAAGGACTGCTTTTATTTATTTTTTTGTTGTTTTACTACTACTACTACTACTACTACTATAAGAGCCCAGTGCTATTAGTCTAGCAGTGTTGGGGAGTGGACTGGTGTGCTAATCTGCTGCTCCTAGTAGTTCAGCAGCACCAACTTTAATTTTTTTTTTTAATATTCATTTTTTTTTTATTTTACTTTTTTTTATTTTACTACCGCTGTAGTAGTGTATAAGTTGACCTTTTAGGCATTATTTGCCCTGTAGGCATTATTTGCACACTGTTTTCTTCAACCCGCCATCGAGCTGTGTGACCTTGTTCCCATTCTGTCTAAATATCCATAATATTACCGTCTCCAGAAAAAACACCGGAGTCACTTTTTTCAAGCAGCATTCATATATTTTACGTAATCCGTATCCACCGCTGTAGTAGTGTATACGTTGGCCTTGTAGGCATTATTTGCACACTGTTTTCTTCAACCCGCCATCGAGCTGTGTGACCTTGTTCCCATTCTGTCTAAATATCCATAATATTACCGTCTCCAGAAAAAACACCGGAGTCACTTTTTTCAAGCAGCATTCATATATTTTACGTAATCCGTATCCACCGCTGTAGTAGTGTATACGTTGGCCTTGTAGGCATTATTTGCACACTGTTTTCTTCAACCCGCCATCGAGCTGTGTGACCTTGTTCCCATTCTGTCTAAATATCCATAATATTACCGTCTCCAGAAAAAACACCGGAGTCACTTTTTTCAAGCAGCCATAATATATTTTACGTAATCCGTATCCACCGCTGTAGTAGTGTATACGTTGGCCTTGTAGGCATTATTTGCACACTGTTTTCTTCAACCCGCCATCGAGCTGTGTGACCTTGTTCACATTCTGTCTAAATATCCATAATATTACCGTCTCCAGAAAAAACACCGGAGTCACTTTTTTCAAGCAGCATTCATATATTTTACGTAATCCGTATCCACCGCTGTAGTAGTGTATACGTTGGCCTTGTAGGCATTATTTGCACACTGTTTTCTTCAACCCGCCATCGAGCTGTGTGACCTTGTTCACATTCTGTCTAAATATCCATAATATTACCGTCTCCAGAAAAAACACCGGAGTCACTTTTTTCAAGCAGCCATAATATATTTTACGTAATCCGTATCCACCGCTGTAGTAGTGTATACGTTGGCCTTGTAGGCATTATTTGCACACTGTTTCTTCAACCCGCCATCGAGCTGTGTGACCTTGTTCCCATTCTGTCTAAATATCCATAATATTACCGTCTCCAGAAAAAACACCGGAGTCACTTTTTTTGGCAAAAAATGACTATTTTCAGCATTTATGTGGCATATTTTTTCCGGCAACTGTGCTTCAGTGGCTGCAACCAAAAAAACTGGGCAAACAATGTCTACAAGGTCAACGTATGGCGAAAAATTACTATTTTCAGCATTTATATGGCATATTTTTTCTGGCAACTGTGCTTCAGTGGCTGCGTCCAAAAAAACTGGGCAAACAATGTCTACAAGGTCAACGTATGGCGAAAAATGACTATTTTCAGCATTTATATGGCATATTTTTTCTGGCAACTGTGCTTCAGTGGCTGCGTCCAAAAAAACTGGGCAAACAATGCCTACAAGGTCAACGTATGGCAGTTGTTTAAAGAGAACAGTAGATTACTAGCCAGCAAAGCTACCTAAGCTAAAATGTCCCTCAAATCCCTGCAGACTTCTGTCCCTCCAATACAGAGCAGTATCAAGCAGATTACTAGCCAGCAAACTTACTATCATCTGTCCCTGAAATCACTAACAGCTCTCCCCCTACACTATCTCTTCCAAGCACACACAGGCAGATTTTTCAGATACATTTTTGCCCTTGATCCCCCTCTGGCATGCCACTGTCCAGGTCGTTGCACCCTTTAAACAACTTTAAAATCATTTTTCTGGCCAGAAATGTCTTTTCTAGATGTTAAAGTTCGCCTTCCCATTGAAGTCTATGGGGTTCGCGAACCGTTCGCGAACCGCTCGCATTTTTGCGCAAGTTCGCGAATATGTTCGCGAACTTTTTTTCCGACGTTCGCTACATCCCTAATTATCAGACACAAGGGGCCGATAATAATGTCTATATGGTAGCTTTAAATGAGTGTGGTTTCTACTACCGTGATCTAATTTAGTTAGCACAAAGGCTCAATAACAAGGCTGCATGGGAACTTTAGATGAGAGTTTTTTGCTACAATATACAAAAAGGGGGTTTGTGGAAGCACTCAAAAGGCTAAGTTAAAGTATATTTAAGTATAATGAAAGTGCTACTTTTTAATGCACATTCCCTGGTCCCGTCTCATAAGTCATTCAGTATAAATGCAAGTGCATGTGTTTACAAAACTGGGGTTTTTAGTTATAAAGTTATGATCATAAAGTTGATAAGCCACCATACCACATCAAGGTAAACCCCATACGGTGGTTCCTAACTTATTTACCTCTGGTCATAGTATAAAAAGTCTTTTACTTCTCTGCATAGTAGCATTACTTGTAATCAGTGTCTCGTAATGTTTCCTATTACTCTAAATTAATTTGCTCTTTGTGGTCCTCTAAATGCACCGATGACGCTTAGCTGAATTATTTTCAGTTTTACCCCATTGCCTAAAATCTGGTCAGATGGCCCATTTTTTAACATTATAAACATTTGGACTTTTTCACTTCAACAAATATATGAATTACATATAAATAAAAAACAATTATAATAAACATCTGAATGACATGTATTCAGTAAAGCTGTCTAACAATATAACTCTATATAAAGCCACGGAAGACTAAAAATGATTCAGATTTATCCAATTCAACAAATGAATCATATCGGCAGAGCTGTAGTGAGGTTACTTTGTCAGCCATGACATCTCAGTGTGTCATGTCTTCTATGTAGCCCATCACAGCTCCCATTTCAAGTAACAATAGAATAATAGCTCCCAGTGATTTTGGTTGCCTTTACTGATCACTGATTTGATAGCTGATATTTCAACTGTCTATGCAGGAAATGCATTCACAATGCTATTAGTAACACAATATATGGTCTGCATAAATGCAAAAGTAGACTGTTCCAATAATTGAATTTAAGAAACTGCTAATGCCTGATATTCATTGTGGCTCGTTACCTAAAAATATGGTAACAATATATGCTACCAAATAGGCACACAGCCTATCTGGATGAAGTCTTTGAGGAAGTCGCTAGACAAAATATGTCAGGCAGTGATGTCATCCTCTTGCATCCAGGACTACATGCAGGCAAGTACAAGTAACTGATGTGGCAAGTCTGGAATATGGCAATGCAGGGACATTGATGCATGTGATTTTAAGCTATTAAGAATGTGAGTGCAATTTTATATTGAAAATCGTTAAATAGGTTTTAAACTATCTTAAGCGCATTTCGTGAAGCTACTAGAAACCTCAGCATCGGAGAACAGATACTATCTTAAGGTCTGCAGAATCCTTTGAACGTTTGTAGGTACCCAATCTTAAACAACCCTCTAGTCTAAGGCACTACAGTCCGAAGGTTGGATAAAGAGCATGCAACCCTAAAATGTGAAAGAAAAAGAGCACTTCTCTTGTAGAATTCACATGAAGGTGCACCATTAAGATTTTAAACTACTACACTAGGCATTTTTCTTGTTTATCCTCAAGCTGTTTGAACGCTGGTCCATTTCTATAAACTATATTGACTGATATATTCAAAGGAGAACAGAAACTGGGAACCGGCTGAGGAGGTGAACTACAGGACTCCTAGATATTTATTCTATCAGGATGTCTGTTTACTAAGTAACCTCTTGACAACCTTGCCAAGGTATGCCTTTTCTGCTAAAAGTTCACAGCTTGTTCATTTAGAAATTGAAAAAAAAAAAATCATAAGTGTGTGTTCAAGGATTCAAAGGCATTCAAATTGTACAAAAAAACATGCCATAGCTGTGACCTAAAACCAAACAGCAGAGCTGTAGCCTATAGGGTTTCCATGAAAATGCAAACAATTATTTATATCCATTGCCATGGACAATCGTGCTGCAGATTAGATTTTTCGTTGCTCTTAAAGGTTAATTAAAAGCATTAAGCTATTGACACACATATGTTTAACCACTGCGTAGAGCAGGGGTGTCCAAACATTTTTCACCAAGGGCCATATGCGGTAAAATACACAAACAGCCGGGCCACTCACTCGAGGTGAAGTACGTAGGTACGCCGTGCAGGTCCTCTCCATTTTTAATTGGCCTGCGAAGCGCGGCAAAAATTTTTGGCCATGCCCATTTTTTTGCCCATACCCCCTGATTACCATGTTCATTTTACAAATTGTAAATAAGTAACACACACATACAGGCACACACACACATACAGACACACATACAAACACACACAGACACACACACATACAGTAACACACATACACAGTGACACACATACAGACAGATACACACACTCAGTGACACACATACAGACAGATACACACACACACAGTAACTCACACACTCGATCTATAACTGACAATGTAAGGTCTCCCTTGCCTGGCTGCAGCCTCCCTAAATCCATGCCTCCCCCAAGCCAAGCATGAAGCAGTTACTCACAGAGATCATCAGATGCACACACAGTTCCAGCACAAACAGCATGTAACAGGCAGGCCACCACCTTGATGAACAGCACCGGGATCCAGCCCAGGTTTGGCAGCAGCGTAGAAGGGGGATGGAGCCATTCTTCCAATTGTTTACCGGCACCCCCCACACTACACTGAACTCCAGTCACGGGGAGGGAAGGGCGGAGTTTAGGACTTCTAACACACTTCTCAGAGTCTCAGATACTGAAGCATTGTAGATTCTGCCCCCGTGGTTAGAAACTTTTTTTTCTGGCTGCTGAGAAACTTGTCGGGATTTTTGCACGCTGCGGGCCAATTAAAAATGGATATCAGGCCGCATTTGGCCCGCAGGCCGTAGTTTGGACACCCCTGGCGTAGAGGTTTCAAGTAGAGGCTATGGTACTTCCGCTAGCGTATTTATGCAACGGTTAGTTTTTTTAAAAACCACGGCGCCAACCGCCATTGTTAAATGTATGTGTGTCCATAGCCTTACAAGAAAAAAATAAAGATACACATTGCCCCAAAATACAGTATGTATTTCTTTGTAATGGGAAAATTTTAGCCCCTCTAGCTCTGGCCACAGAGTATAGCCAGGGGCAATGCAAAGGATCTTCTCAAGTAAAATACCTTCTATTGGTATCCTACACAGATGTAACAGGGCATCTCTTTTGAAAAAAAAATAGCAAAAAGTGCTATAAAGGTGATAACTTTAGTGGCTAACTATTATGGATTAAAAAGGCCTGCACCAGGTCAGAAATACAAACGTGTGGATCTGGACTAAGTGATCGTATGAAATTCCTTTTATTCCACACTTCATTAATTAAACCTTTGACCCACATTATCTTGTACCTTATCTTCTTGTCTCTTGCAGATCCCCTCGTAAATGACTTTGACACCTTACACATAGATTGATATTCATTTTTGTTGGTCATTTGACCTATGAGCTGAATGTTGTATATATACCAGAGAACACCACAGCTTCATTGTAATCAGCTTGATCAGCCAATAAAGGTATCACCTTTATACCACTTTGTTATTTTTTATTTCAAAAGGGTTGCCCTGCAACATTTTTACTGGCTAACATGGTACAGCAACTTTACATATCCTACACTGACAAATATTTCATCCCCACCCCTTCATACCTGGAAGGGGTAATATGTTTTTACATATAACTGTACTTTTGAGTTAGAAGCATAGATAGAAACTTTACACAATGAGAACCTTCCTTCCAGAAACATGTTAGATGTAAATGTGATGTCTTTCTCTAATTGCCTGCCACATACTGTGGTTTGGCTATGTATATATATATATATGTGTATATATATATATATATATATATATATATATATATATATATATATATATATAATGGAAGGTGTTT
Organism: Xenopus laevis; assembly: GCF_017654675.1. Taxonomy (NCBI): domain Eukaryota; kingdom Metazoa; phylum Chordata; class Amphibia; order Anura; family Pipidae; genus Xenopus; species Xenopus laevis. The sequence goes on along the minus strand of NC_054371.1, from coordinate 87,923,074 downwards.
GAAAGGTGACAAGAAATCATTTTAGATCTCATTGGATAAACTGTTTATTGACATTTCTGACTCAGTGGTTTTGTAATGGTCACTTCTATGTATTCGATTACCTTCACATCTTCTGTTTATAGGATTGCCAGAGAAGCCAGAACCACAGTGAGACACACAAAGCTGATTCTTCAGAAAAGTCTTCCCGTCACACAAATGACATATTTTAGATTCATCACAGTCAAGGCATCCAGGTGGACAAACTGGAAAATAATGGCAACACAAATATGAACCCTATTACTGGCAGGACCCCTGAGAAGCCTCATAAACTATTTGGTAGTACCTCATAAAGCAGTATTCAGAGCAATTTCTATGTACTGAAATACAGATAAGAGCAGAGGCGGAGAATACAGACAGTAAAAAAAGCTAAAATTGTTCCTAAAAATATGCATTTCTTTAAAAGAACAGCTGATGTTGGTGATACTATGCTCAGTATATTTGCACTTTCATTATGTCTACTTAACCAAAGATTTTTCGAGTACTTACCAAGACAAAGTCGGCCAGTTTGGGATACCTTGTGCTGTTTTCCACATTCACTGACACAATGCCCATCCAGTAAGTAAAATGGAGCCTCACACCGAATGCATTGAAAGGGCCCACTACAGACATGGCAGTGTTCTCCACACTCTGAAACACATGGAAGGAAGCAAGGAAGCAATTTTCAATTACTTTCTATTGTATAAATTTTATGTAGATTAGGTTTTCATTTCTCTGTAGCAACTGCAAGAAGCTCTGTGACTGACTTTAGTAAAGCTCCTGCTGAGAAATGTGTCAAGTAAATTATCAAATATAGTTTAGAACGTTAGCAATTTGGCTTATTGAGCTACTACTGAAACACTTAGAAAAAACCAAGTGCCAAGTTTTTAGGCATCCCACCCTACTTTATACAATGAACCAGCTGTGGATATTTTACTTGTGAACAAACACCACCATTTCTAGACACTACCTGCATCAATTAAAGCTATGGGCATGTGCAATACAGAAATCAGTGAAGAATTCTGCACTGCACTTTTGCTTGCCCAAGACAACTCAGGGGATTCCTGGGACAAAAATGGAGGAGTAGTTTTTGAAAGTATAGTAGTCGCTTAGTTGCTTATTATTATTATTATTATTAACATGTATTTATATAGTGCCAACATATTGCGTAGCACTGTAAAGTAAATGTGATTATACAACTAAATCACATGAATTATATACATAGAACATATGGAGTTACATACATCACAATCAATACTGGTACAAAAAGATGAAGAAGGCCCTATGCAAAAGAGCATACACTCTAAAGGGAAGGGAGTAATACACAAGGTGTGGAAACTAAGTGCATGGAAATACAGTAAAAATACTGAAAATACATAATGGATGCATAAAAATGTATTACATTCAGTACTTCTACTGTGTTTAACATGCAGCTGACCTTTGTCCACCAAATCAAGGGTAGGCTCTGCATTGCCGGTGTTGAATTAAGGTTGAGTGGTGTTCCAAGACACCATGTCTTGGAACACCACTCAACCTTTATTCATTTTACACATGCAAAGGAATTCTGCCCATAAAAGAGTTATGAACAGAGTATTACAAATGGTCATATACTATAAGGCACTATGAAAATTTAGTCTTATGGTCTTCCAGTGGGAAAGACATATTTCAGTTATTATTGCTATTGCCATTTGGTAACATGTTTTGTGCGGGAAAATCCTTTAATGATAATAGCTTTCAGAATCAGCATAAAAGCCCAGGAAGGAAAACTTCTAACTATTTTATTTGCAAAAGAGATTCAACTATTGAATTCCTTTCCCTAAATATCTGGTGGGACAGATTTAGGATTGGTTTAATATTTACTTTCACATACATAAAGCAAATACATAAACTGATGGGTGCAAGGAATAAATGAAAAGCGATTACTTACAAGAAAACATTACAGAGGCCAGCATGGGACAGATAAATGATTTTAGAATATAATAAATACATTAAGAAGCAATGGAAATGGGAAAGTATATATATATATATATATATATATATATATATATATATATATATATATATATATATATATATATATATATATATATATATATATTGTGGTGAGGTCACTACTAGGATACCTGGGAAAGTCTAGGACGGAGCTTATTTATGCCCCAGGTTCCTAACAGAGTGGTTCCGGGACTGCTAGTCCAGCCCGGGTGTTTTGAGTTGTCCTGAGGTAACTCAGGTGGTTAATTAAACAGGCAGCTCAAGCCAGAGTGGAGAGTTCCTGGCTGGGGAAAAGACACAGGAAAGCTGCCTGTGTGAGAGGGACTGAAATCACCAAAAGGTTTGGGATTGTATATCTTCCTGTATGTTCTTTGTTTTGGGGAGACAGGCGGTAGGCCTTCTCCTGGTTAGTTAGGAAAACTGACCTGTATTAGTTAGAAGCCTATTAAGTGGCAAGGATTTTATTTTGAATTGTTTGTTTTGTTTATTATTTTTTCTGCAAGAGACAATAAACTGCCAGCAAGAGACTATACTCTCATGAGTTGTGCTTGTGCCGTGGGCTGTGTTACCCCAGGAAAACTGATCCCAGCTACCCAAACTCTTACATATGGTGGAGGGTGCTCTGGCACAAAATAAAGCAACAAAAGGCAGTATAATATTGCAGAGACTGTGAATTAAAGGGGTAGTTATCCCATAAGAACTGTGCAGCATGGAGGAGATTGTGAAACAGTTAATGCTGTCTAATGCCACCCAGCAACAGGCACAGCAGCAAGCGGAAGCCCGCCATAAGGAGCTGGTCCTACAGTTGCAGCAACAGACAATGGTTCAACAACAGGCACAGCAACAGCAGATGATGGCCATGTTTAAAAAGCTGGCAGAAGATGCAGAGGAAGACCGGCAGGTACTGACAGGATTGGTCCAACAGTTGGCACAGAGACCCCAGGAGCCACCTGCAGTAGTACATAGCAATGTACCCAAAATCAATGTAAGCCGCTTCCTCCAAAAGATGACATCAGAGGATGATCCGGAGGCATATCTCACTACATTTGAGCGGACCGCCGAAAGAGAGGGTTGGTTTAAAGAGCAGTGGGCAGGTCTTTTGGCACCCCTGCTAACCGGTGAATTGCAAAAAGCATATTTTGATCTTGACTCTGTTCCTGCCAAGGATTATGAGAAACTGAAAAAAGAGATTCTGGCCCGCCTTGGCGTTACCCTGGCGCTTCGTGCCCAACGTGTATACAGCTGGGCTTATCACCCGGAGAAGCCTCCACGCTCCCAGATGTTTGACCTGATCCACCTGGTGAAAAAATGGTTGCAGCCAGAGTCCTTGACTGGACCTGAGATTATTGAGAGGGTGGTACTGGATCGCTACCTGAGGTCCCTTCCTGTTGCCCTGCGCAAATGGGTGACCCATGGAGACCCTAAAACTGCAGATGACCTTGTGGAGTTAGTGGAAAGGTACTTTGCCGCTGAGAACTTTGGCACCCCTCCCGCATCGTTCCGGGCTCCACACCTGAAAGGGAGGTACACCCTGGCAACGGGTAAGACTGTTCATGGGGACACGGGTGGTGGTAAAAGTAAATCACCCTTAAAGGGAGAGAATTTTGGCAAAAACCCGGGAGGCTGGCAATCTAAAACTGGAAAGTCTGAGACTCTTAGGTTTAATTCCGAGACTGTTAAATGTTTCCGTTGCCATGATTTTGGTCATATTGCAGCAAATTGCACTTTGCTTGATGATCCCATGCAATGTGATTTTTCTTCCAGGAATAGACGCCAGTCCCTGTTTGCTACGGTTGCCTGCACTGCGGTGCCGGTTCAGGAAAAGCAAATGTGTAAAGTGAGTGTGAATGGGAAACAATTGCTTGCATTGCTAGACTCCGGTAGTGTAGTCACTTTGGTAAAGTTAGACTCCGTAGGCCCTGTTAAGTTCCAGTCAAAAAGGTTTGGTGTGGTTTGTATTCATGGTGACACACGGGAGTATCCTGTGGCAACCCTAAAGTTTAAAACGGGCCTTGGTACAGTGACTTACTCTGCAGGGGTAGTACCACACCTTCTGCATGATGCAATAATTGGGAGGGATTTTCCCCAGTTTTGGGATCTCTGGAATCAATCAGTTTCTCCCTGCTCTGATGCAGTGGTTGAAGGACCTGTGCCCATAGAAAATTCAGAACTAACAGGTTCAGAGGATTCTCCTCAGGAAACCCCAGCTTTCCCTTTCTCTGTATTAGCAGGAGACTTGGAGGACCCTGAAGATGGTCAAAACCCTAGTGGGGAAACCAGTAAGTCGGGTATTATTGACAGTGTTGTGGATTTCTCTGATTTTAATGTACACAAAGAGAATTTCGGTACAGAACAGTTAAAAGACCCTGACCTTATAAAAGCTAGAGAAAATGTGAAAATAATTGACGGGGAACCTATTGAGCCAGGGCTCAGGTTATCCTATCCTCACATGGCTTTAAAAGGGGATCTACTGTACCAAGTATCAAGAAAATCAAATGAGGTGATTGAACAATTAGTGGTACCCAAACCATACAGAAAAATGGTGTTGGATCTTGCCCATGGTCATGTAATGGGGGACATTTGGGTGTGAAAAAAACTACCGAAAGAGTTTTGCAGAGATTCTTTTGGCCTGGTGTATATCAGCAGGTAAAGGATTACTGTGAGTCCTGTCCTGTTTGCCAAATTTCCACTCCAAGGCCACATTTTCGTAGTCCCTTAATCCCATTACCAATTATTGAAATACCCTTTGAGCGAATAGCCATGGATCTGGTGGGCCCTTTGTTAAAATCTGCCCGGGGTCACCAATATATCTTAGTGATCATGGACTATGCCACTCGCTATCCGGAAGCTATTCCTTGGCGCAACACTTCTGCTAAAACCATTTCCAAAGAATTGCTTCATGTGTTCAGTAGGGTTGGGATCCCTAAAGAAATCCTCACCGATCAGGGTACCCCTTTCATGTCCAGAGTAACTAAGGAACTCTGTAAATTGTTTTAAATTTCACAATTGCGAACCTCTGTCTACCACCCTCAGACAGATGGTCTTGTGGAACGTTTTAACAAGACCCTAAAAAGTATGTTGAAAAAGGTAGTGGACAAAGATGGGAAAGATTGGGATTGCCTTTTACCCTATCTTATGTTTGCTATTAGGGAAGTTCCCCAATCCTCTACAGGTTATTCCCCGTTTGAGTTACTCTATGGGAGACATCCTAGGGGGCTCTTAGACATAGCTAAGGAAACCTGGGAAGGGGAAGTGACACCCCACAGGAGTGTAATTGAACACATATCACAAATGCAAGACAGAATTGCTTCAATTATGCCCATTGTAAGAGAAAACTTGGCCCAAGCCCAGGCTGCCCAACAAAGGATATACAACCGTAATGCTAAAATACGTGTCTTTTCACCTGGAGACAGAGTACTAGTTTTGGTCCCCACGGTGGAGAGTAAGTTCCTTGCAAAATGGCAGGGACCCTTTGAAATAATTGAGAGAGTTGGGGAGGTAAATTACAAGGTACACCAACCTGGCAAGAGGAAGCCAGAACAAATTTATCATGTTAATTTACTTAAACCCTGGAAAGACAGGGCATCATTAATTGCAGTACCAGCCTATGCTGTTTCTAAGGACACTCACGAGACCCATCTGGTCCCTGAGGTTACCATTGCAGAAACTTTGTCCACCTCCCAAAAACAGGAGGTAAAAGAATTCTTAATGAGGAATAGGGATACTTTCTCTGACCTCCCAGGAAAGACTCCCGTTGTTGAGCATGAGATTGTAACCGAGCCAGGAGTGCGTGTTAAACTCAAACCCTATAGGATTCCCGAAGCTAGACGAAAAGCTGTGGCTGATGAAGTGGCAAAAATGCTTGACTTAGGGGTAATTGAAGAGTCCAATAGTGACTGGTCTAGCCCGATTGTTCTTGTTCCTAAGCCAGATGGTAGCTGGCGGTTCTGTAATGATTTTCGCAAGCTTAATTCAGTATCCAAGTTTGACACTTACCCAATGCCTAGGGTAGACGAGCTCATAGACAGGCTGGGTACTGCTCGTTATCTGACAACATTAGATTTAACAAAAGGGTATTGGCAGATACCATTATCGGAACAGGCCAAGGAAAAAACTGCTTTTGTCACTCCAGGCGGTTCTTTCCAGTACAGAGTAATGCCCTTTGGGCTACAAAATGCCCCTGCCACGTTTCAAAGAGCCATGGATAGAATATTAAGACCTCACCAACAGTATGCGGCTGCATATTTAGATGATGTGGTGATACACAGTACAGATTGGGAGTCTCACCTGCACAGAGTTCAGGCTGTGTTGGATTCCCTCCGTAAAGCAGGCCTTACTGCCAACCCCAAGAAATGTGCCATTGGTTTGGAGGAGGCCAAGTATTTAGGTTACACCATTGGCAGAGGTGTGGTAAAACCCCAGGTAAATAAAACAGCAGCCATTCAACAGTGGCCACGCCCTCTTAATAAGAAGCAGGTTCGAGCTTTTCTGGGTATCACTGGATACTACAGGAGGTTTATTCCTCATTTTGCCACCTTGGCTGCTCCCTTAACAGACTTAACAAAGGGAAAAAACTCTGTCATGGTCAAGTGGTCCCCTGAGGCAGAAAAATCTTTTCAGGCCCTCAAAGATGCATTATGTGCACAACCAGTCTTGTATTCCCCAGATTTTTCAAATGACTTTGTGGTCCAGACAGATGCATCAGATGTGGGATTAGGGGCAGTATTATCCCAGCTTTATAACGGGGAAGAGCATCCAGTGGTGTACTTAAGCAGGAAGCTCAATGACTGTGAGAGGAAGTATGCCACAATTGAAAAGGAGTGTTTGGCCATAAAATGGGCCCTAGATGCCTTAAGGTATTACCTCTTAGGCAGAAAATTTGACCTTATTACTGACCATGCACCTCTAAAATGGATGGCCCAAAAGAAGGAGACCAATAGACGAGTGAATCGTTGGTTCCTCACGCTGCAGGACTACTGTTTCACAGTGAAACATAGGCCCGGGTCAGAAATGGGCAATGTTGATGCCCTGTCCCGGGTTCATTCCTGTTGGGCCTCAGTTGTTCCAACCATTGGGTTGAAACAAGGAGGGGGGGTATGTGGTGAGGTCACTACTAGGATACCTGGGAAAGTCCAGGACGGAGCTTATTTATGCCCCAGGTTCCTAACAGAGTGGTTCCGGGACTGCTAGTCCAGCCCGGGTGTTTTGAGTTGTCCTGAGGTAACTCAGGTGGTTAATTAAACAGGCAGCTCAAGCCAGAGTGGAGAGTTCCTGGCTGGGGAAAAGACACAGGAAAGCTGCCTGTGTGAGGGACTGAAATCACCAAAAGGTTTGGGATTGTATATCTTCCTGTATGTTCTTTGTTTTGGGGAGACAGGCGGTAGGCCTTCTCCTGGTTAGTTAGGAAAACTGACCTGTATTAGTTAGAAGCCCATTAAGTGGCAAGGATTTTATTTTGAATTGTTTGTTTTGTTTATTATTTTTTCTGCAAGAGACAATAAACTGCCAGCAAGAGACTATACTCTCATGAGTTGTGCTTGTGCCGTGGGCTGTGTTACCCCAGGAAAACTGATCCCAGCTACCCAAACTCTTACAATATATATACTGATGATTTGATTATATCATGGATAAGCAGGAAACTGGCATTTAAGTAATCACTGTAAAAGGTCATGATGAAAGAGATAATAAATGGCCACATTTTAATTAACACAACTATTTCAAGCAGAATTGGCCAAAAACCTAAAGATTTTGCAGTACCTAGAACATAAATGTGGAAAAATTTTGTTAAAGCAAAAAGGGAGTATGTAATATTTACTAACCCATCCAATCACATAAAAAAATGTTACCACATTTCTGTACTCCATAGCAACCTATTCAGATGTTTGCTTTTAAGATTTGATCTGATGATTGATTTTATAGGATACTAGTCCAGGGCATTGGGGTCAGGCCACACAGGGCGTTTTGGGGAGATTTGGTCGCCTGGCGACTAATCACCTCATTTTTGCGGTGACCAATCTCCCTTCCCTGACTCTGCGCCAGCTAAAATGAAAAAAACGCCGGAGCTAATCACACGCGGCTTTCAGGGATTCAGGGAAGGCATGTGGGGAGATTGGTCGCCGCAAAAATGAGGCGATTAGTCGCCAGGCGACCAAATCTCCCCAAAACGCCCTCTGTGGACTTACCCTTAAAGAACAGGGAAAGGTAATATCACCCCCCCAGCAGCCTAACAAAAGAACAATGGGAAGGTAAACAGGTAGCAGTTCCCTAACACAAGATAACAGCTCTCTGGTAGATCTAGGAACAACACTCAATAGTAAAAGCCAAGTCTCACTGAGACATGTTCAGTTACATTAAGTAGGAGAAATAACAGCCTGCCAGAAAGTAGTTCAATCCTAAAGTGCTGGCACAAGTCACATGACTGGAGTAGCTGGGAAACTGACACTATGTCTAGCCCCATGTCAGATTTCAAAAATGAATATAAATCTGTTTGCTCTTTTTTAAAATGGATTTTAGTGCAGAAGTCTGCTGGAGCAGCACTATTAATATGAGGTGTTTTGAAAAAAACATGTTTTTCCATGACAGTATCCCTTTAAGATGCACATAGTTTTAATTGGACATTTGACTCTTGTAGTGCTCTCTGTGAACTATGTAGCCCCACAGTTCCTCCTGAAAATTCGCAATTTGCAGAAAAGTACAATGTGTGACAAATAGAGCTTTACCCACAATAAAAATTATAATAATGATGCAAAGATTACCGTAGTAAAAGGGTCTGATTTTAGAGCTTACTAAAACTACTCACTCAGCAACCAACTATACTGCTACCCTGAAAATTTGCTGTAGTTGAGGACATATCATTTCACGTGCTACTTCACATAAAGACTTTTCCATCTCTCCCTATAAACAACTTATGTGTGATGGCTACTAGTGGCTTAGGATATGCACTCCTAAGAATTATTTCCCCAGTGAAAAGGATGACAACCTGAAAACACAATCAGCAAATAAGTTACAGCAGCAGAAATCCGAACTTTTAATATTTTGTTATTGCCCATAAAATGTAAAACTTGCTTCTGTAGAACGGCAGGTAACATTTTTTTAAAGGGTGCTTTGGGAGTATGATTTAGGCAATAAAAATATGTTGTCATATTTGCAGTTTTAAGGGAACATTTACACTTCTATATATTGCTTACCTTAACTTCTATAAAATGTATTTAACATAGCAAAATAATGTACATGTACGGGATTTCTTATCTGAAACCTGATATACAGAAATCTCTGAGTCCATTTTGAGTAAATGATTTTAATTTTGGAAAATGATTTTCCCTTTTCTCTGCAATAATAACAGTACTTTGTACTAGATCGTAACTAACAAGTGTAATTCCATACTGGTGGCAAAACAATCCTACTGGGTCTATATAATGATTACATGTTTTAATGTTTGTTTTAACGTTTGGTGATTTAAATTAAGGAAAACAACATTGTCCATAAAACCCCAGGTCGCATGAATTTTGTATAACAGATTTCATACCTGTAACACCTCATAGCATGAAATGAACATTATTTCAAAGCCTGACAAAACTGTCCATGGTGGCAATTTGATGCAACTGCTATGCCAGCAAAGGTTGGTTATACTGTAGATTGGAAAAAAAATAAAACTGTCCATGTTCTACTGCTCTTGATAAAGAATGCAGGTAAATAAACTACTGTGTAAGCAATAAGATATGCCAGTGGTCCCCAAAATGTAGAATGAATGTCCAGCAGGAATGTATTTAAAGTTTGTGCCTATGTAAAATGTAAATACTTTTCACACTATTTTAGGTACTCCTTCTTTTCTGTATTAACCCACTCAACGGAACCATCCTAGTTCTATTTTTGTGACTTAGTATAGGCAGTCCCCAAGTTACGTATGACATAGGGTGTGTAGGTTTGTTCTCAAGTTGAATTTAAGTGTAACCCGGAACAGGTAAATGTACATATTAAATGCAACTTAGTTTGTCTTAACATAGTACAGCGGTTTATTTTTGCCTTTCTGAGCATATTTATTTTTACATTTCTGTGCTCAGCAGTAGACAAAACACGCCAGAGGGGGTTGGTTTATTAAAGCTAAATGCTAATAAAGGCCAAGCAAAACACAGTACATTATTATATTAGCCTCCTTTAGTAAGTGTGAATTGTATGTAAGTTGGATGTTTGTAATCCAGGGGCTCATTATATTAAATAATACATTTCACCAGTCCCTCCTAGGCTTGGGTCCCTTTTGCCTCTATTGTAAATACACTTATGTCGACCAGTAAATCCTTACAGTAGCATGTTGCCCAAAAAAATAAACATTAAAAAAAAACACTAATTATTCAGATTTACTTAAAAAACTGGAACTGTGGTATGATTATTATTGATTCAATTACCAAAATTTCTTGCACTTATGTATGTAATTTCTCTCAGTGTAAAGTAATTTACTTCTGACAATGCTACCAAGCTGGCATATACTCCATTAAACTTCGCCTGGTCTGAGCTGGCGAAGGCAAGTCTGGCGAAAGTGGTAACGTTCAGTAAAATCCGCATCTTAGTTAATTTGGGGAGTAACGTCCATTCACCAGAGTGAAAATTTGCCTGCCAATAGAGTGTGAATGACCGCTAGCGTCTGCCTCTTTCGCTAACTAAGTTACACCTGCTCCCATTAGTAAATCGGCAAAGTGCCTAAAAACACTAACGCTGGCGATGATCCGCCCTTTAGTAAATGTGCCCCTAAGAGTGTAAATGGTTCCTATAAGTCATAGATAGACTACCATGGTTTTCTTTCAATCTGTGGAATTATTTACGTCTATGTAAAGAAATTTGTTCATTGTTATTTTTGGAACTTGAAATAGTGTTTTAGCACCTTTTTTACATAAACCCAACTACAAGAACTCAAAATTGGGAGCATTATTTTACCATTTACTTCTAATTGTGTGTTCTTGTAGCACTAAATTTAATTATTTGTACCAGGAAACATTATGATGTTCACCTCCAACAGTATATATCTAAAATCAGCAGAGAATGATACTTTTGGAATGTTTTCATAGAAAGCTAAATGTGATGATTTGAGAATTAAAAGCTGACATTTATACATATACAGGGTTACTGTAGTATATTAAGTATTATACAACTATATGGCTGTACTGTAACCTAAAAATGACACTTACCTCGACATGTCTCCCCATGTTTATAAAAGGCAGGTGGGCAGTGTTCTACACAGGCCCCAGCATGCAGAGCATAGTGTTCCATACACTGCAGGCAGTCACTTTTCAGAGGCCCTTTGCAAGCGTTACAACTCCAATCACACTCTGAATGAATGGGGGAAACAAGAACAAACTTCTATCTATTAGTAAATGTGCATTAATAAGGCTTTACCCTACACATAATATTCCATAGATCATCATTCAGAGAGCACAGCTCAATCGATAAAAATAACCTGTATTGATTTTTTTCAGTTAAAAGTAATAAATCAAAAATAGGCATCTCTGTTTATCACATTGCATCTAGTAAGTCTTAGAAAAATGCATCTTTATTAAGGTAAAAAAAAAAAATCTTTCCTTTTTTAGAGGTATGGGATCTATTATCCAGAATGCTCGGGACCTGGGGTTTTAAAGGAATTGTTCAGTGTAAAAATAAAAACTGGGTAAATTGATAGGATGTGCAAAATAAAACATGCATATATAGTTAGTTAGCCAAAAATGTAATGTAAAAAGGCTGGAGTGACTGGATCTCTAACATAATAGCCAGAACACTACTTCTTGCTTTGCAGCTCTCTTGGTTTCCACTGATTGGTTACCAGGCAGTAACCAATCTGTGAATTGAGGGGGGGGGGGGACATAGGTCATAATTGTTGCTTTTGAATCTGATCTGCAAGCTGAGGATTAATTGCAAACTCATGAACAGTTGCATCCCATGTGGTCCCCCTTAAAGTCACTGACTAACTCAGAGTTAGAGAGCTGAAAATCAGGAAGTAGTGTTCTGTTCTTTACACATTCAGTCACTCCAGCCATTATACATTACATCTTTTGCTTAACTAGTTATATAAGAAAAATGTTTTATTTTGCACAGCCTATCTATTTACCAAGTTTTTATTTTTATACTGAACTGTTTCTTTAAGGATAAAGGGTCTTTCTGCAAATTGTATCAACATACCTTAAGTATACTAAAAAATCATTTAAACATGAATTAACTCCAATAGGATTGCTATTCCTCCAGTAAGGATTAATTATATCTTAGTTGGGATCAAGTTCGAGGTACTGTTAATTTGTACAGAAAAAAAGGAAATGCAATTATATCTCTTTGGGAGATGGACTTCCCTTAATTCAGGGCTTTTTGGTTAACATGTTTCCGGATAACTGATCACATATCTGTAGTAGTACTGTAATACTGAGATACTGTATTTGCAAATCTGTAGATTTGTTTAATATGAAACTGAAACCTCTTAAAATACAATATTGGGTTCATAAAATATGATTCTCCGTTGCGTTTTCAAACAAAAACAATGTTTACATGTTTAACTCACAGACCTAACATTTTGCCTGCATCTCACACTTTTCTTCTGTGCTCTCTGGGGTATTAAGTAGTAGATTGGGCTTATTCCTCAGTAAAGTCTGTGGATGTGACTCATCAGCATCACACACATGGGACTCATCACCAATGCACACATAGGATTCATTACACAGGGTTTATCACTATCACAAACAGGACGAGCTGTTATTAGAAAACAACAGTGCCATCTAAATATCTGAGCAGCACCAACAGGCTATGAACAAGAAAAAATTCAAATAATTTAAAAACAGATATTTGGGAACATAAAATCCGTATTAAGCTACATGCACACATTTCATTTTAAGTAACTGCACAACGTAGGGGAATTTATTTTAGCAATCCAATGCTCTATTAGTTTTGAGTTGTTAAATACCTTCTAAATGTCAAATCAAGTTAAAAATATAGACATAAGTACTTATTCCTTTTAAAACCAGTGTTTGTAATGAACACAAGGGCTATTAAATCAAACCCATCAAAAGAAAAAAATCAAAAGAAGACCAACAAACTACATGAGTTTTGCCCCTCCACACTGTGTGTGTCATGAAGCATAAACATTTAGGGTTTTGTGTCTCATAGAGATTATATTTCTTTATTCTTGCGTTTATAGCAATACAAAGTGGCGTTTGCTCAACAGGAGATGAAAGGTTTGAAGATGCACAAACCGCTTGTAATTCAAGAGAGAATTAGACCAAAGGCATACTCTGAGCTCTTTTGGCTTTGCCCATCCTTATTACTCTCTTATGATTGAATCTGTAGCAGTCATTCTCTCCTAGTGCAGAATAGAACTTTTTATTATTATTTTTTATTCTGTTGTTCATTCAATTCTCCAAACTTCGCAAGCCAGTCAGCAATTACAGCAGAAGGAAGAATTCAAAAGCTGTCTATCCCCTCTATTGCACAGAAATACTGCTGTCAGAATTCTATGTATTCAGAAAAGATGGAGGGGAAAATTCTGAAACTAAGAATATCAGTCATAATATCAAGAGTTATTTATCACATCAATACAGAGAATAATGAGAAATATTTTCTATTTCATTTTCAGCACTAAAGGTGCCAAGGCAGATGGAATGCTTATGCCTTTCAGTACAGACTGGTAGTGTTTGCCTAGTTCATCCACCCACTTTGTTTTGACTAGAGTTTGCTAAGAAAAAAGTTCAGTGGAAATACTTAATTTATAATACTTAACAGAGTGTAAGTGTTTATCTTCAGTTTCTTTTCTCACAAATAAATGGTAAGTTGTGACGAATGGCTAATTTTGAATGTACAGTGTTCCTATCCTTTCCATGTACATTTATAATTTTGAATTAGACCTGCCATACTGGGGCCTTGTCATATAATTACCCCCTTTTATTAAACCATTTATTTAAAAACAATAACAGTGCTTTGCTATTTTATCCCAGCACAGATTTAGATTCTTATATTTATCAATCTTGAAACAAAAATTTCTCCAGACAGCAGTATAGTTAAGAAGCATTTTTTAATTTTTAATCTTGATATATTTCTTGTAAATCGTGCTCTGAACTAGTGTTATATAGAATCTTTGCAATAAAGAAAAACAACACTGTAGAAATAAATGAGGTCTATGCAAAACTGAGTGAAGAAGTGCAAGAGCAATAAGGGGCAAAAGTGCAACTTTTAAAGCGGTTGTCCACCTTCTTAACACTTTTTTTCAGTTCAATTATTTTCAGATTGCTCACAAGAAATAAAAACTTTTTCAAATGCTTTCCATTTTTCAAAAATTGAAGTGTAAACTTTAATGTCCCTGTTCATGTTCATCTGGTGTTTCAATTCGCTACACTGGTTGATACATTTCTCAGCAGCATCTGTGGGATATTAGCAAGTATTGTTTCAGTTATACCAGCTCACGGATATTGCTCAGCAGGGCCAAATATAATAAAAATGTATCAATTTAGAACTGTTTACATAGTTGGTGATCCCCCCTCCCAGAGCTTCTTTAGAAAAACATAAAGAGGTGAAAAATGTATGATTAGACTTAAATATTAGAAACACAGTTACAAATAAATAATAGAAAGTAATTTAAAAAAAAAGTCTTTATTTCTGGTCAACTATCTGAAAACAGCTGAACTGAAAAAAAGTGTTGGAAGGTGAACAACCCCTTTAAATGAATAGTCACAGGTCTCTGTGCTCGAAAACAAAGTGCAAAGAACTGTATCTGCCCCCTGTAAATACAGCACTGCCAACATTTAGCAGGCATAAAGGTGGCTAAAAAAAGGCAGAGCTAAGCTGCAGATTTGCCCCATTCGGACCAAGTCAGCAGCATAGTGGGGTCCCTCGGGGCTCAGTATTGGGTCCAATTTTGTTTAACTTGTTCATGAATGACTGAGGGGAGGGTATTGTAAGTAATTTATTAGTGTTTTCAGATAACACAAAACTATGCAGCCCAATTAATTCCATCCAGGATGTGGCATCCTTGCAACAAGATCTTGACAAACTGTCAATCTGGGCAGCTAAGTGACAAATGAGATTCAATGTTGATAAATGTAAAGTCATGCAACTGGGATGTAAAAATATCCAAGCCATTTACACCACTTACATGGGACTGCACTAGGCAAATTCATTATGGAAAAGGACCTTGGAGTCCTTGTAGATGATGAACTTGGCTGTAGCAAGCAATGCCAGTCAGCAGCATCAAGGACAAATAAGGTATTGAGCTGTATTAAAAGGGGCATTGATTCACGGCAGGAAGTGGTCATTCTTCCACTGCATAGAGCACTGGTAAGGCCCCATCTAGAATATGCCATACAGTTTTGGTCTCCAGTGCTCAAACAGGACATTATTGAATTAAAATGGGTACAGAGAAGGGCAACTAAGCTGGTAAAAGGTATGGAAAATCTTAGCTATGAGTAAAGACTGGCCAAATTGGGGTTGTTCACGCTGGAGAAGAGGCGCTTATAGGGTGACATGTTCAACCAGCTTAAGAGCTAGGCCGTCCTGCTTCCACAGTCATTGTGCTCTGCCCTTCATGCCACCTTTTGCATCCCTAGGCAGCACTCATGCACATGTGGCATGCTCAGTTGTAAATGACACATATACCTTCCAACAGATGTATCTAGTTCCATTATTATGTTATACATACATCACTTTATTATACAACCACTTTCTCCAGCTAAAGCTCTTTTTTTGTAGTGACAAGATCAAAAGGAATCTTAACTCTCTGAAGCATGCTAGTGATACTTCTATCTACTTAATCATTTTATTTGGAAAATCAAAGCCTTAGCAAACTATAATTGGAATGATACTATGAGGAGAAAAAGAGATGCTGATTTTTCAGAGCAGGTAAATTATACAGTGAACGCTTGACAGATAAAAGGTCTAGACAGATTTATAATAAAATAATATTCTAATCTGTGTTCCCACAGTTTTATGATAAGGTAGCAGTAAACTGTTTATTTACGTATGGTATAAATAAAAAGTAAAAAAAAAAGCATTTACAGACACTCAAAGAGCATGAGAACCTTTGGGAACCATCCATGAACCTCTTATAAAGCACTGGCTTTGTGCTAGTCGAGTATGGTATTTTTCGTTTGGTGCAAGGTGCAGAACACAACAGTGCTTGGATGTACATACCCTGTAACTATGATTTAAAATGTGTGTTTTTCCTTTTGTTATTGTTATATATAGTCTACTAGATTAGTCTGGTATTAATCTGGTACGAGGACCAGGAGGACCTGTCTGCGGTATGTAATCTTTTCTATTATACAGTTTAATTAGCTGCAGTGTAGGGAACAATAGCAAAGTAAACCAACATAAACTTTCTTTTGAAAATGAGAAATAATCTACTGTTGGACAAGAAAAAATGCTTAAGAACCTTACTTTGAAAGGAATGCCTATTCAATCTAAAGTAATACATAGTTACATATTACTTTTAAAAAAGAGTTAGCTTGTGTTTACTATTTTATGTCAAATAAGATAGCAGAGTAAGTGTATTTTGTCATACTTTAGCTAATTGTGCAAAAGAGTGCACTGGACTGAAAGTTTGGGGAGGAACTATTAAGAATTTGTCCCAATTGGCCTACCTAGTGTACATTACAGAGGACCACTGGAAGTGTGTGTTAATATTATAAGCTTTTTATAAAAAGAAATCAAATTGAAAATGTATGGAGACGTATGTTGACTTTTTTATGGTTTGACACACTGATAATAAAATCATTTACTGGCTTCATACAGTTTACCTTTGCAGTTTCCGCTGGTGTAGTCAAGATAATACTGCTGAGTGCAACTTTCATACTGGCATTCCCCAAACAGAAGCACTTTGTTTGGATCTTTGCATGAAGTACAACTGCTTGCTGAGTCACAGGTTAAACACTGACTGTTGCATGCTGTGTAAAGAAAAAAAAATAGTTTTATTTTACTAGCAGTTCATTAATACGGCATGCTAACAACACATTTAATAATTTAAACTTCACTTCACATAAAGCATTTAGTGAAACAAGTGAATTAAAATTACTTTAACGCTTTTCAGAGTGGACTGAGAAAAAATGTATTTTGCAGTAATTACTACTCTGTACAGTAGATCATTTTAAATGGATTGATCAAATAAGGCTTATTGTACACTGAACTAACACATGTTTTAAAGTTGTTGATGACTGATATTCTTAATGTGTATAGCATGTTACAAATTAATTCACTATAATTCTGCCAGAAACAACGGCTGGGAATAAGATCAAAATGCCTATAATGCCTGTTGTAACCCTTTCTAATTTCCATGCTGGTTTACTTTCTTCTAGTTTTTATCTCTTTGACACTCTTTATTCTTGCTGTACACTCTGCTAACATATATACTGCATAGCCTGGTCAGGTATCATATTTAATGATAATCAAGTGTGCCTACCCCCTTAAACACATGCAGAATAACTGGAGCACTACAGGTAGGACAGTTCTCAAATGATGCATCTGTCAAATATACTTTAATCTATGCACTCTTTTTTATCCAATTATTATATTAAACTATAGTTAGGCAATGCCACTTTTATGCATGTGAAAAGCCTTAAGCATAGTCTTATGCAGATTAAAGGATGCTTTCATTTTTATCCTACATACCCAACAAATTTCCCTGTCTTACTTCCTGATTTACTTTAAAGATTATTATGATGTATATACACAATAATGCACTGAGCAATAATGGAATCTCATGCCACTTAGTAATTCATTAACATTTCCATTAGAGAGCCAGTGAAGCTAAACACACGATGAAGACATGATTACCTTCTCTAGGGATAGAGGTACTAAAAACAACATGAAATACTGGGCAAGTTAGCACCTCTGTATTTTTGTTTTCCTTCAATTGATTGCAATAGCTCCCCAATCATTTAAATGGCTATATCGTCTACAATAGGGATGAAATTGTACATCAGCACATGGACATATTTGTATTGCCTCATGCAGAACTTTACCAGAAAAAAAGATAGATGATAAATAGAAAGATAGATAGATGCCAATATGTTAATTCTTCTGACTAATGGAACATGGGAGTTATCAAAGACCGAATTTATCTCAACATGTTCTGCCAAAAACAACCACATGGGTTTTTCCACTTATTTATTTTTTTTCCGCTTATTAAAATGTGGTTTGCGGAAAAAAAAGATATCAGAATTTCCCATTTTTTTCCGGGTTTTCGGGTATTGCACAAACACAGCACACATCAAAAAATCATTGGGACTTCTCCCATTGACTTATATGTAACCTCAACAGGTCTGAGATGCCAGATTTTGTGATTCTGACTTTTTACATCCTCGGGGTAAAATAAATTCCGAAAAATTTGTGATTTTTTTAAAAGTCAGATTTTATTATTAGGAGTTTAGTAAATAACCCCCTTCAAAATCACTGCTAATCGCATATCGCTAATCGCATAGAATATACATTCTAATAAAAGATACTTTATATTTAAGCTGTTGAGTCTAGTTCCCATAAACTCTGCCTTTTAGGGACTGTAGGTTGTTGCCTAAAATAGTAACTGGAAAGAATAAACTGTTATGTCCTTGAAACTGGCACAAACTGGCACATATGCTTTTTTTCTCTGCATCTGCATCTTTGTTAAGTACATTACACTTCTATTCTATAGAGCAGAAAAAATGTAACTTAACTGATATTCTGGGAATCATTTTAAGCTAAACATGTCTAATATGACTAAAGCTGGCCATGGATGTAAAGATTTTTAAAAGATCTTTTCATTATCGTGAGACCACGGTAATCACAAAACGATTTGTCCATCAATTAAAAAGCCCAAGAAAACTGAGGGTAGCTGCCTGCTTGGCCCTGCAAACATAGATAGATTGCAATGGGGCTGATAAAGATTTGGAGGGTCCTATAGATGTTCACTGGTCTGTGTTTTAAATGAGGGATGGGTGCATCCTAACAGTCCTTGCCAGAAGCATGGTAGGAGGGGGGCAGCTATTGACAGCCCTGCAGTCATACAAGCAAAGATAGACTTCAGTTCCCTATCAGGTCCTGCTAGCTGCTAATTGGTTCCTATCCTTCAATGCAGTGTGCTGAATGCCACTGGCTTTCCTGCACAGCCAGAGAATTCAGCGAACAGGAAGTGGGCGGGACTAGTAGGGATTTTGCAGAAATTTACAATGAAGTAACCAGAAACACAACTTTTTTTAAATACATTCCTTCTATAAAAGATTCAAATGCACTGGCATTCGTTTTTTACATAATATGTCTCCTTTAATCGTGAAGTGGAGTGTTTTAAAAACGATATCCTCCCTCTACTCTAAACTTACTTTGTTACTATGAGTGATTGACGTAAATTTATTATCACACTTGGAATCTAAAGGTGGCTAAACATGGGCAGGTTTAATTTGCCGATTCAGGCCCTTTAGACTGATTCGGCAGTTTATCTGCCCGTGTATGGGGACCTCCGACAGGCCCTCCTGATATCTGGCCAAAAATCCGTCAGTTGTCCATCAAGCAGGTTTGATTTTCCCATCGGATCAGGGATCGTCTAGTTAATGCAGTACTTGCTCCCTAGGGCTAACGACTGCCTTAGGTGGGCATATCGGTGAAAGATCCTGAGCAGTTCCCAGAAAGGTTTGTGTGTGGTCATTTTTTATTGAAACCAACCTTTTCTAAGATAAGCAGAAAATATACAAAGCATTTTAATATATTTAGAAAAAAGTGTTTGTACAATTTAGAATATTAGGAAACGTGTTTATAGAAGATAAAAAGTGCTTTGTAGATTAATTTAGGGCACTTCCTTTAAGCAGCTCCAAAAAAACACTCACATTTATCTTCAAACACAAGGTAAATACAATTATCACCGTCTGCTTCTGTTAATTTAAATCTTTCCTATAACTGGCTACTCATAACAAAAGCCTTGTCTTTCAACATGATTATCTCTGCCTGTTCCTCTTGAATGCATACCTGACATTTCTCACTGATAACCTGAAGATATTTGATATTTTGGAACAAATTAGTCATGGAATGACACTAATTT
The DNA here is from genome assembly GCF_017654675.1 of Xenopus laevis. Taxonomy (NCBI): domain Eukaryota; kingdom Metazoa; phylum Chordata; class Amphibia; order Anura; family Pipidae; genus Xenopus; species Xenopus laevis. The sequence goes on along the minus strand of NC_054371.1, from coordinate 87,903,048 downwards.
GATGAATGCAGAGGCAATTTTTTTAAGAATAGACAAACAAATGGCTTATGGAAATGATACAGTTGATGCTTAATTGGAGTGCACCACAAGCTTTTAGGGCACAAAATCTCCTTGTTCAGGAAAACAAAAAATCACTGCATCTCAGATCCTTTGTCTAGTTAAAATATGATGCAAAAATGCTTACTCAGTTATGATGATTTCCATTGGCAGGTCTGCCTATAGATTCCTAGCTATTATGGCTTCATTGCTCCACAAATTGTGTGCAAAAATGTTCAATACAGGACTATATCTAGTCTTTTAGTCCCTCTGATTACTACATGAGATAGTCATGCTTGACTTATACCTGTATGCCCACTGGTTAAATGGATTAAGCAACACATATTATTCCAAATAGAGTTTGATAAATTCATTTAGACACAACTATACAGGCAGATGTCAAAGAGTTTGGGCATAATATGACTTTCCTTTTGGTAAAAGTATGTCATGTAGGTGCCTTAAATAACCATATTAGTTATTCCTGCTTCAGTGACAGTACTTGGATGAGGGTTGTAAGCAGGAAGCTGTGGGTACAGACTTGTTGCTAAAATCGCACACTGAAGTCACAGGATAGTTATATTGTAACTGGACTGATATCCTTCCACACATCTGTCAACAGCAAAACCATTTCACTATAACATCTCTCATATTGATATTCAGATGAAGCTGTTTTTTTGCTTTTGGTATTGTCCAGTTAATAATCATGAATAAACTCTGATTTAGTCACTTAAGCATTGCTCTTGCATTTATTTTTAATTTTTGAAAACAACAAATGACACTACATTGTTTAATATTTTAGAATTGTGCTTAGCTGCAGGTAAACTATGTTTTAAGCCTCTCTTTACAAGGTTAAAAAGAAATACAGCTCAGAGCACAACTGATTGTTTTGGTGTCTTAGTTTGCAAATTGTTAATATGCCTTTCTCTTTTTTCTCCAAAACTAATGAGATTTGTGATTTCATTCCTTTGCCAATTGCGTTTAGTATATCATCTGGTATGGCCTGCAATTCTTGCATGATCCCCTGTAGTAATTTTAGATTAAAATTAATTACTTGGAAATTATCTGACATTTTATCAACAGTGAAATATCAGTGGTTTGCTTAATTGTATTTTCACTTGTGTTACAGGGTTTTGTGTCCTACCACTTTGGAAGGAGACTGCAAAACATGGACATTTACTTTAATTTAGTAACACTGCTCTATAAAAGCACCTATACACCTATAATAGCAGCCTCAGTGCTTTGGGTTCAAAGCTGCTATACCCTACTGGCCAAGGGGAAACTAATACTAATACTGAGAAGCCTTTGTCAACCTGTGATCCTACAAATGCTGTTGTACTGTAAGAAACAGATTTATCAACATTTGCATTCACGGTTTTACCAATTCAAGTTTTTTTGCACTAATAATCAAGAATGCAAGTTGGAGTTTCGAAAACTGGAATGATTTAGATTTATTAAGCGTAAAAACCTTGATTGTAAAAATTCTGCATCTAAAAGCTGCCAAGTTTGCATAGAAATCAGTGGGAGTTAAAATTTCACAAATTCCTATATTGATAAATAAGCCTCTATCAATATTTGATAGAAAGAAGAAGAAGAAGGTTCATTTAGTGAAGGTACAAACCTTTGCAGACTTGCCCTTCTCTGTAATAACCTCGGAAACAGCTTTGCACACACATGCCATTGTGAGACACAACAAGACCGTCCTCGCAGGAAGTACAGGAATTTATCCATGGTCCACTACAGGTTTTGCAGGAGAGGTTGCAGCCTGTGGAAACATAGTCAAATAAATGGAGTGTATATAAAGGAAAGTGGTTTTTATTTGTTCATGCTATTTGGCATACTTGGCAGCATTTGTTTCTTTGAGGATATTTACTAATGCCTTGCAGGTAAACAGTGTGACCTAAAGCGGACCTAATGCAATGCTAAAACACCACTGTAGTTATAAAAGAAAAAATATCCCACTGAAACCAATTAAATTTGTCCATGCTCATCTCTTATACATTTTCATACCCAGGAGACTCACTCAAACAAATCCTTTCTGCTTCGCACAATTGTTTTTTTTCTCATTTAGAGATGTCAGCTTGCAAACTGACCCCAAATAATAACATTTGCTAAGAATCTTCATTTACTATGTTGTGTACTGTACTATTAATACATTATATTCATGGATGTGGAATCTCTGTAAGAAAACCAAATGAATGCATGATGTAAAGATTCCACTTGAGTAATAACAGTTTTTTAGTAGTCAACAAATAGTGACATTTCTATGGTTAAAAAATGCAATATATTTATACATATATTGCATTGTTTTTTTGTTCACGCTCATAGATTGCAGTGTAATGGGGACCTTCTTTTGCAAAGACTATGAACTTAAACAGATAGCATGTTCCTGCCTGTCAGAGCTGAGCCCATATCACAGCCTGTGCAAGTGCAGAAGTGCTTGAATAAGAGAAAGATCTGTTTTGAATTTAAATTACATATTTATTTACATAAATGCTTAACAAAGGGGTATTTTTATATTGGATATCCAATGCACCCATTCACTTAAAAGTGTCAGTGTGACTTTAAGTCTGTTTCAGTCCTGAAGATGGCCTGAAACTGAACTGAACAGTAACATAGGGGCTGATTTACTATTGATCTTAATCAAGCAATAATAATGAACAGTAATGATTATCAAAGTAGATCCATAACAAATCAGATTGATCTTTAATCATTCTTTCATCAGAACAATAGTGATGAATCCACTGGAGAAAGGTAACATTTAAAAATATAAACTGGCCATAGCCTTAGCCTATTATGGAATTTAGTACCTCAAACCATTTGAGCTTTTGCTAGGTCTGAGTTATTAAATCACTAGGACTGTTAAAGGGGACTCATCACCCAAAACAATGTATCCGAATCTTATTTTATCACATTAGTTAAGCAAAATGAACTTAAATTACACTGTATAAATTATTTGAATCTTGTTTCCTTCGATCTAGGAATTCATAATTATAGCAAGCAGGCAGGTGCCATTTTGTGGACACTGTTATTAAGGCAAGCCTTGCATCATTTTAGAATCTTGTTAGTGCACCAGAATGGGGGACATTAGTCTATCCCCTTGCACTGGCTACACAATAAAAATGGTTAAGAGAACTGGGGGAATGTTGGGAGTGCATGACATCTAGGAAGTGTTGAATGGAAAGTGAAAGTAATTGCCAGCCCTGCCTCTATGCCTAAGGCTGAGATTTTTAAATGAGTTTATAACAGCTATGAATACTTGACTAAAAAATATGTTTGGGTGACAGGTCCACTTTAAGGAATGTTAAGTACTGATTTAAATCAAATTGATCAAGCTGGCTTGTTCTTATTTTTCTTATTTGATATTTTATATAGTTGCCATATAGCATTTATGTGCCTCAGACGACTTCAATAAACCGAAGGAATTAAAAATATTTGTATTTCTTTGAAATACAGGTATGGAACCTGTTATCCAGAATGCTTGGGACCGGGAGTTTTCTGTAATTTGGAACTTCATAGCGTAAGTCTGCTAAAAATCATTTAAACATTAAATAAACTCAATAGGATTTTTCCCCCACCAATATGGATTAATTATATATTAGTTCTGATCCAATGCAAGGTACTATTTTGTTACTACAGAGAAAAAGGCAATAGGTTTAAATGTCTTAATTATTTAATTTAAATGGAGTCTATGGGACACCAACTTCCTGTAGTTGGGAGCTTTCTAGATAATGGGTTTCCGGATAACAGATCCTATACCTGCACCATATGTTTTCAGAGATAATTTCAATTTAACAAGCCACTTACGTTTACAGTTTCTTCCATCTGTATAAAATCCAGCTGGACACTCAGATACACAGCGATCTTCAAGAAAGTAGTATCGAGAATATTGGCACTTCAAGCAAACGCTGCCTGTGTCTTGTAGGTTTGCAACACAATATTGGCACTGAGGTTGGCAATCTAAAATAAATGAAAAATGTGATAGTATTTTTAATTATTCACTTTCTTTCTTGACTGTTTCCATTATACAGGATATCAGCTATTTGCTTCATAATTGTTTTCCTATAGGACCACTTACTCTCCAATAGAGCACAATAAAGTCTATTTCTACCCAGCAACCAAGAGAAGCAGCTGCTAATTTCCATGTATAATATATGCTTATGTGTCATGCAATTCTGAAAAATTAGGCATTTAAATAAACATGTACTACTTTACTATGTAGAATTGTGCACGACTGGCCATAAGCTTTTTCGTAAAGACTGACATCCCGTTTGCACCTACCAGATTCAAGTTTTCCTTTAAGTACACTGGCTTACTGGATTTTATCATTGCTGGGCAAACAGAGCAGTCAAAATGCCCTATTCTACTGTAGCCACTTTCCATTATAGGATACACACAGACATGACAGAAATGAGTGTATGAAGAAAGATGTTGCTTGTGTCTGCCATAGGCAGTGTATTTCCCATTCAAGTGAAAAGAAAAGCATCTGCCAGCTACACTAGCTTGTTGATAGTTAAAACCAGTCTCCCCTTAACCTTATTATTCAATATCCACTTTTTATATATTATATATATATATATATATATATATATCCCACAGTGCCTGCACGCTCACTCAGTTGAAGCCAGAGGTACTCAGTCAATATTAGGTATACTCTGTTAGTTGGGATGTGTGTGATTTATTTCACACATTTTTATCCGACGTTTCGGCCTCACATGGAGACCTTTCTCAAGGATAAAGTGAATTACAAGTGCAACAGTTTAAATACCCTCCCCCATATGTATATTATGGCACCAATGTGACGTCATCAGTCCTTATACAGTTCATAGGTTGAAAAAAGTCCTCTAAAAGAAATGAAATGAGGACTGATTTTCCATATTTCCATATATATACCAATTATTCTCAGACAGCACTCCCTGTTATAAAAACCAATTACTTTATTGTTGCATCGTATCTGTGCAAGGATGAAAAAGGTCCCAACAGGGACCGAAACGTCGGGCACAGATACGATGCAACAATAAAGTAATTGGTTTTTATAACAGGGAGTGCTGGTCTGAGAATAATTGGTGTATACATAATTACCGTGCACCCCTCCCTTTGCTGAAGTTATTTGCCTTGGAGTGCGGATACTCATTTGGAAGTGTATATATGTATATATATATATATATATATATATATATATATATATATATATATATATATATAAAAATAAGAATGGTACTATCCCAATCAGTTTCCAAATAAGCAGGTGCTCACTGTTATATTCCTAACATCAGTATGTTTCATTTCTTTTGAAAATGTATAGTCTGAAAGCCCCTAGACTGTGTTTACTCTTTTCTGACATCTACATATGTTTCCATTGATTATATAGGCTACCTGTATTACACCCATGTCTTTGTTTCCCCATTCCTTTTTCTTTAATTTCAGTTCCTTTTCTTATGTTTTAATTGCTATTTTACAATGGCCTTGTGGCCCACAATAAATTGTTTCAAAAAAATATAGTCTGTTTTTATTGTAAAAAATTGGTTTATATAATATGAGATTTCTCCAAAATGAGAGAAATGGCATTACACATCAACTGTCAATGACAGAAATGAGTCATATAAAAATAAATGCTAATTGTGGCCTCTCATTTCCCAATTTGAAACAGGAGACAGCTCTGGAGAAGAGAACACATTTCACAGACATGTTACTAGAAAAACTGGCTAGGATACTTTAACAATCCCTTAAAAAAAAATCTAAAACAAACTTGCAGAAAATTAGTCTATTTGGTCGTATATATAACAGATAAGGTATAACAATAGCTACAGTGGTTTTCTTTCTTTATTATTCAGTAACTGTGGATGCCATATGCTTTTGCTCTTTAGATGTATTGAGTCACCTCTAAATTATAAAGTACTCCAGCTCCTAATAAAATAAAAAATAAAAATAAAAAAAACACCACACACATTTCAACTCGCTCTTCCACTGGCAGTCATAAAAATAAGCTGTAATGTACATCATCAGGAACTGAATGTGAGAAGGTTCTGCTTCCAAAGGCAGACAATGATATTTTTATAGCATTTAGAGCGCACATTAACATTTTCCCAGCCTGATGCTTGCTTCAGTAAGTATCTACCAAAAGATGAAACATCCACAATAATTCATATTTTTATTGTAACAAGCTGCTTTCCTACCAAGTAGAGATATTGCAGCAGTCATATCATACTTAAATGAAAACTCCCTAATGAGAGAAAAAATCAAGTCTAGTGACTTCCTTGCCTGATGCAAGCAAGTGTGGAGTCAGACCAGAAGAAGGCTCTAGAGAGAAGACAGTCATCCTTGCCTACCGCCTAAGCACATCAAATAATAAAGTTTTACAGAGAGAGAGAATGACTGTTGTAGAGAAAGGTTTCTCTGATAAAGCTTAAGTGCAAAATAAATAATAATGGGAATAACCCTACTATTGATTTGTTTACTTGACAACAAAATGATTTTCAAACAAGTTTCAATGTGATTTCAAAAAAACAGTAGCTGGGAAGGAGCCTCTTTGTGAAACAGTGCTCATTTTTGTGATGAGAGGAAAAATGAAAGATGAAGTGAAGAAAACCTCTGCAGGCAATCAATAGCACTGAGCTGGTTTGTCCAATAGGCAATTTGTGGCTAAAAATCTGCTGCATTAATAAAACATAAAGACAATCAAGATTCTATTTTTGTCCAGTTCAGTTTATTGGCCACCATGACATACAGAGCATTCTCAAACATAGCTGCTGCACTCTAGGTGCATATTTTATGCATTCTATATGTCCTGTTTTTAATTATAGTTCGCAGTGTACAGCATGTAGTAAATAACATAGCAAAAGTACTGTATTATAAATAAATGTATAAAATATAATGAGATCCTTAGATCAATTAATTTGCAGCCTAGTTCACATAAGTGAAAGCATGTATAAACCAAATACTATATAGCCATGACCACATGAAGGAAATACTACAAGGTAACGGGTTAACTTAATGCTCACCCTCAAAAAAAGTATGAACACCACAGCTTATTTGTATTGGGTATTTGCCAAGATTTAATATGCAGTAAAGGCTTTTGACTTTGAAAATTGAAAAAGAAAAACCTTTTGAGCAGCAAGGCTTCTGGATAACATATCCCATACCTATATATATATATATATATATATATATATATACACACACAGACAGGTTTTGATACTCAAATCTATACTAAATCGACAGATCGCAATCAGTTATTAGCTTATGATAGCTTCCACCCTCCATCGGTTAGAAAATCTATTCCGACTAGCCAGTTCACTAGAGTTAGTAGGATAACAAATAATCCAATAGTATTGGAACAAGATTTGGAAAACATGAGTAAAAAACTTAGAGATAGGGGATATCCAGATATGTTGATACAAAAGAATAAAAAGCAAGCGAAAGATGGATGTTTAAATAAACGCCCTAGGCATTCAGATAATAGGGGTAACAGGAACAGATTGGTTTATGTGTCTCAATATAGTGCAGCAAGTCCAAATTTCAAAAATATATTGTATAAACATTGGCATTTACTCAGGGAAGCATATCCCACCATTCCAGAATTTCAACAAAATCCTATGATGTCATATCGACGAGGAACTACTATTGGCAATAGGTTAGTTAATGCAGACATCCGTAAGCCTCCGAATAGAATGATGTTTTGGGGCCCCAAAAAAGAGGGTATGTATAGATGTAAAGGTTGTGCACAATGTCGATTTGTCCTCACAGGTTCAGAATTTGAGCATCCAGATACAAATAAAAAATTCAAAATTAAGGGATACAATACATGTGACACCAACTATGTGGTGTACATGTTAGTTTGTCCATGCAATTTGATCTATGTTGGGGAAACCACACAAAAAGTGAGAGATAGGTTTTCCCAACATAGATTTTATTATTATTAACATGTATTTATATAGCGCCAACATATTGCGTAGCACTGTAAAGTAACTGTGATTATACAACTACATCACATGAATTACATACATAGAATATATGGAGTAACAAACATCACAATCAATACAGGTACAAAGAGGTGAGGAAGGCCCTATGCATAGGCATACAGTCTAAAGGGAAGGGAGTAATACACAAGGTGTGGGAGTGGGCAAGATCGAAGTAAGTGGGTGAGAAATGTGGTGTTGTATGTGGTGTTGCGTTTGGTAGTTAAGCAGAGTGAGGGTAGGCTTCTCGAAAGAAGTGTGTTTTCAGAGATTTTTTGAAAGCAGAAAGGTTGGGAGAAAGTCGGACAGATCATGGGAGAGCGTTCCAGAGGAGGGGTGCAGCCCTTCCAAAGTCTTGAATGCGAGCATGTGAGGAGGTAATGAGAGAAGAGTTGAGTAGCAGGTCAGTAGAGGAGCGAAGTAAGCGAGTGGGTGAGTATATAGAGATGAGTTCAGAGATGTAGGGTGGAGCAGAGTTGTGAAGTGCTTTGAAAGCCAGTGTCATTAATTTGAATTTGATTCTGAAAGGTAACGGAAGCCAGTGCAGGGATTGACAGAATGGCGAGGCAGAGGATGAGCGGTTGCTGAGGTGTATGAGCCTCGCAGCAGTGTTCATTATGGACTGGAGAGGTGACAGTCTCTGGAGGGGGAGGCCAATTAAAAGAGAGTTACAGTAGTCTAGACGCGATATGATGAGAGAGTGAATAAGAATTTTGGCAGCGTCTTGGGTGATAAATGATCGTATTTTGGATATGTTCCTTAGGTGGAAGTGACATGATTTAATAAGTGACTGGATATGAGGAGTGAATGACAGGGCAGAATCTAGGATAACCCCAAGGCACCGGGCCTGGGGAGAGGGGGTGATAGTGGAATTGTTAACTATGATGGATACTTCGGGGATGCTACTGGTGTTTCTTGGAGGAAAGAGAACCATTTCAGTTTTAGAGAGGTTTAATTTAAGGTAGCGTTGCGACATCCAGGTAGAGATAGCGGACAGGCAGGAGGAGACGCGAGTTAGGAGTTCTGGGTTGAGATCAGGAGATGAGAGATAGATTTGAGTATCGTCAGCATAGAGGTGGTAGTGGAAACCATACGAATTTATTAATTTGCCAAGGGAGGAAGTATAGAGGGAGAATAGTAATGGTCCCAGGACAGAGCCTTGAGGAACTCCAACAGAAAGAGGTAGGGGAGAAGATGATACTCCATTGTAGGAGACACTGAAGGAACGATTGGTGATGACCATAAATACAGGGAATCGATCACTACCTGTATCAAGACATTGTTTAGATCATGGTCATTCATCTGATGATTTAAAATATAGGGTCATCCAACATATTCCACCACCCAAAAGAGGTGGAGATCGAACCCTTATATTAAAAAGAGCAGAAGTGAAGTGGATAGATTGGGGACCCTGATCCCACAGGGATTAAATCGTGATTTTGACTTACATTTATTTCTGTGAAAGGTCCATGGTTAATTGTAATATCGAAATGCTGGCTTTGTATATTTGTCTAAATAGGATGTAACAAGTTCCATATAATATGAAATGTACATTTACAAATGTTTTCCAAATATTTCGTAGCTAAGGAATCTATATAGCAACCAAGGGGTGGAGGTGTGTCCGCTTACGTGCAGATCCGTCTCCAATATGAAGACGCGTCATCACAGTGACCGGATACGCTTACTTCCGACTCGCATAGAGAAGCATCGGACGCAACAATGGAGTCCTAGACGCCACTGCACGCTGTAAACGCTTGAGAAAGGGAAGGAGGATTTCCCGAAACATCGCGTGGGTGCTTGAATATGTGGCGATATCGCTGGACCTAAAAATGCTGGACTTTGTACAGATAAGTTGACATTATGCTGAAAATGGAAGTGCACATTGGAATGTTTTAATAGCAACAATAAATGCTACGTTTTATCAAGGTGTTGCGATCTGGTTGGATACTATATATTTATTGAAAGCGGAATTACTCACCGCTATATGGATCAGCACCCGACACACATTGTAATCTAATCTAATTGATTGGTGCATCATAACTGTTGGATTCAATATATATATATATATATATATATATATATATATATATATATATATATATATATATACACACACAGCCTAAAAAAAATCCTAAAATAGCCTGCAAACTTTTAGAAAAACAGAATAAACACTGTCACAGTTATCTTTTTTACAATGTACCAATCTTCTGTAAACATGTCAGCAAACTATGTTTTATTCATATGCTGAAAGAAACGACCTTATTACGTTCACGCAAATTACAGGCAGCTAACAAAGTGAGCACTGTTACAGAACTGCAGCTGAAAAACATTTGTGGGCAGATTTATCAAAGGTCGAATTTTTTTTTTACTCTAATAAATACGAATGTACTCGCAATTCGATTGGGAGGTCATTTATGAAAAAAATGTGATTGTGAATATGAACAAATTCAAATCGAATTTTCTTGCGAAAAAAACTCGAATGTCAGAAAGTCTATTAACACCTTCAAATAGGTAAAAGGACCTCTGCCATTGACTTGTAAATGAATTTGACAGGTTTAAGGTGGCAAATATTTGAATTAGAACTGTTTCCATTGTCGAGAGGTGATAAAACTCACATTCGCATTTACATTCGAATTGGGGGATTAAAATTCTAATGTGTGAATTTTAACACAAAAAAAATCGACCCTTAATAAATCTGCCCCTTAGTTATATGGCAGGACGTTTTATTCTTTCAAGTCTTACCAAGATTAATATAAATCACAAGTGTTAAAAGAACAGTAACATCAAAAATTATTTTACAAAAATTTGTTAAAATACAACAAAAACAAAACACCAAGACAAATTAAAATTTACAAAGCCTTTATTAAGAAATAACTTACTGAAACTCCACTTCCGCTCCTCTATAGAAAAGGCCATATGGCGACCATCTATAGTGCAGCGCTGGATTTCTCCTCCCTGGCTATCTCTCCTATTGTACTGACAGCAGGAAAAGCGTCCCGGCTGGATGAAGAGCTGAAGTGCCCGGTGTGCGGCTCCTTCTATAGGGAGCCCATTATCCTCCCCTGCTCCCACAGCCTAACCCTATCCTGTGTGCCGGAAGAAACCTTGTGCAGACTCCTATTCACCCAGCAGGCAATGCTTAGCTAGAGTGCCCCAGGGCTCACAGACATCACACTGCTCACACAGGACCGTAGCCTTGGGACTTCAGACACATTCTATCTACAACATTGCAATGCACCATCTCTCTCCTTATACTCTCCTTACCTAGCAGCCAGACCGTGCCATGCTGTGGCTCAGTGAGATACAGTTCTGGGCATCAGGGCCGCTTACTGGTTTTGCAACTGCCTAGTAAGTTTCAGTGTGAAGCTACTGAAATGAGAACTCATGTGATGCCAAAGTGATCCTTTTATTAGCATGTACATGCTCTTCTGTAATACACTTTTTTTGATTTTTCAATAACACCCTGTAGTTGCTGGTTCTTTTCCAAGGATATATATATATATATATATATATATATATATATATATATATATATATATATATATATATATATATCCTTGAAAAAGGCCCAAATGTGGGCCGAAATATCGGATATATGTATGCAATAAAAGCATTTTGAGTGATTATAAACTGGAGTGTGGGTCTTTTCAATAAATCTATATGCAATACTTTTGACCCTGCACCCGCAATGACTTGAGAAAGACCGGATTAGAGTGTAGCTGTTTACTACTGACCTACTGACTATATACAATATATATATATATATATATATATATATATATATATATATATATATATATATATATATATATATATATATATATATATCTTCAGTATCCGCACTCCAACAAAGCAATTGAAGGGGTGCACCGCCAAATATCAATCATATACTCGCAATTTGGAATAAAGCATTCCCAGGCCAGCACTTCCCCTAGTAAATCAAGTGATTTTATTTTTCACACATCACAGTGCTTCAACGTTTCGGTCCCTCTTGGGATCCTTGAAAAAGGTCCCAAGAGGGACCGAAACATTGGAGCACTGTGATGTGTGAAAAATAAAATCACTTGATTTACTAAGGGAAGTGCTGGCATGGGAATGCTTTATTCCAAATTGCAAGTATATATATATATATATATATATATATATATATATATATATATATATATATATATAGCTATATATAGCTATATATAGATATATATATAGATATATATATATATATATATATATATATATATAGATATAGAGAGAGAGAGAGAGAGAGAGAGAGAGAGAGAGAGAGAGAGAGAGAGAGAGAGAGAGAGAGAGAGAGAGAGCGAGAGAGAGAAACCTAAGAATGTGTCACGCAGGTTCCATATTACTGGCTGTGCTACCTTTTTTAATATAGGCAGCTTGGAGATATTTCTATAACACACATGCAAATGTGGAAGATATGCCATTTATGGAACAGATGGAGTCAGACACCTGCTAACATTTTTCTTCTCTCTCCTTTAGTGTTCGTTTTATCTTTAGTCTACTAAAGTGACATAAGAAAAGTAATAAGCTTTTATATGCTAGCTGACTTCATAATATTATTTATACGACCTGTAGTGCTTATAATGGCAACATTAGGAAACTGTTACTAGCTAACAGCTCGGTCATTTTATGCACATAAATTCTTCACCCTGGAATATTGCATGGATGTACATATTTTTTATCAAGTATATATGATAATGTTTTAACATTTATGAAAAATCATTGCATTTAAAAATAAATATATAAAGTTTGTATGTTCTCGCCAAGTCTGTGTGGTTTTCCTCCAGGCACTCAAATGTGATATCTGAATGTGATAGGGACTTTAGACTGTAAGCCCCACTGAAGCAGGGACTGATGTAATCTTTGTAAAGAACTATGTAATATGTCAGTACTATATTATTATTATGTAACAGGTATATGGGTCAGGGGTACTTCCAATCTTCCTTTTGTAATTGGCCACTATTGTCAAGACCTGGGCAAGGAGTCTAACTTCCAGCAACTCCAGGTAGGCACTAATATAACTGGACTCTGTATCTTCAGGTGGGCCCTTGCTTAAGAAATGGAGTATGGAATACCACTTGGGTATGGGTACACAGCATTCACTCTTTCTCAAATAACTTTGGGTGCCAGTGGTTCTTAAAAACAATGAATCAATTTAACAGATAGTACACTTCAGGATGCCAATCTCTTCCAGGATGTGACCTATAACAATTTCTGTCCTGACACTTACTTCTCCTAAACTAAGGTCTACCTCCACCTCAGGCCCTGACAGCAACACCCCACTTCCTCCAGTGAGTGGGTACACTTGAAAGAGCACATGTGGGTATCCCTTTTTATAACCTCAGGGGACTACTCCACCTCCTCTATGTGAAAAAGGACCCAGACTAGCTGGCCAACTCAATCCCTGGGTCTTAGAAAAACTTTACCCTCCTACAAGTATAAATAGAAAGCAAAGTTGATGATAATTTTTTCTTGTTTCTTTGTTTGATCTTGTGTGGTAAGGTGCACTTGTTCAGGCCAAGAACCAACAGACAAATATTTAACAAACAGGGGCCATTAACATGTATATTTTTAGGGACAGATTTATTAAGGGTCGAATTGAAAATTCGTATTTGAATTTTCAAAAATATTTTTGTCAAAACTGTCAAATTTAACTAGGGAATTATCCAAACTCTATTCAAGTTTTTTTTAAAAAAATTAGAATTCGATTTTTCGAGATTTATCAAACTCTTGCCATTTAAGAATTCAAATTAGACTATTTGCCACCTAAAACCTTGAGAATTGCTGTATAAGTCAATGGAAGAGGTCCAGTGAGCAATCTAGAGATGTTTGCAGCCGTCCTGACATTCAAGATTTGAGTTTTCGACTCCATAACAATTGAGTTTAAGATAGTTGATCTTTACAATAAATAATCGAATATTTGAATTTTGAGTAAAATTTGAATATTGATAAATGTGCCTTTAATGGGCAGATTTATCAAAGGATCGAGGGGAATTTTCGAATTCAAAAAATTTGAAGTTTTGAGCTATTTTTTGTGTACTTCAACTAGGGAATAGTCCAAATACGAGTCTAATTTAAAAAAAAAATCGAAAATTCGAATATCGAAATTTATCATGTACTGTCTCTTTAAAAATCAACTTTGACCATTCGCCATCTAAAACCTGCCGAATTGCTGTTTTAGCCTATGGGGGACCTCCTAGAACCCATTTGGAGCCAATTGGTGGACTTTGTTTAAGTTTTTTTTGGGAAAAACTTTGATTTGAATTCTATTGAATGTGCTATTACTTCGATTCGTATTTGGCCTAATACGGACCTATTCGATTGAAAACTGACCTATTCAGCCAAAAAACACTTTGACTTAATTTCGGTTGGTCTTACTGAATTCGAATTTCGACGTTTTTCAAATTTGACCCTTGATAAATATGCCCCCAAAAGTCCAAAGGAATTCTGCTTAGAAAATCATTTTCTGCCATTATGATATATGATATATATTTGAGTGGTGTTCTATTAAATGCAATAGGCTTATAACATGTTTGAGTTAAGTACATTTTATGAGTTAAGTATAAGTTGAGTCTTGTTAGAGCTCATTTCAGTTTTCAGCTTTGCAATTACTAATACTCTGATTAATTCATTGGAGATTGAACACATTAATGAAATACATTTTCATATTCATATGCGGACATAGTAAAGTTAAACAGCATAGAAGGCCAAAGTGTGAAAAATTGTAGCAAGTCAAGCAGGTGCAAACTTAATGCACAGTGTGAGGGTCCACTCAGAGACACCAGAATTCCATCCAGTACAATGTGTTTTATAATCCTTCAGCTAATCATAGAGAGATATTTTCCAGAGCCAATTGCACCACAAACTTGCTTAAAAACAATTTAACTTGCCACCACAGTGCTCAGTGTATTATGTAGCTTACTGGCACCTCAGATTGTGAGTACCATGCAATACCTTTGAAAGCTAACCTTTTAAATAAACGTGCTGGTACCCCAATGCTGACATCCCAAAGGCCACCTTCTAAACTGCCTCTTGGCCTCCATGTATGGCCAATGGCTCCAAATGTGCTTCCCCATAACTGTGTTATTTTAGTCAAAGAGCTTTCAGAATTGTAATATTAGAATAATTTCTGAACTAGCAGTTTCTGTTATGTTCTGCTGCAGAACATTGGCACTAATTCTACAAGTTATATCTTTTTAACAGTATCGTTTTGTTCCTTTTCCCTGTTTATGGCATAACATCTACAGTACATCACTCTCAAGATCTACGTATACAGGTGCTATTATTCACTCCAGAGCTTTGGGTTAACACCAGAAAAAAAGGGCCAGATTCAACTCAGTGAGAAAAAGTTACTGTATCTTACGGTTTATCCTGTGAAAACTCATGGATGAGATTTAATTCACGGAGAAAAAACTTTTCTCCAAATTCAGTTCCAGTTTTTTTCAAGTGATAAACTGTGAGATAAGTTTTTCTAAATTAAATAGCATCTCAAATTGTATCTCGTCCATGACTTTTCACGTGATAAACCCTTTTCTCACTGAATTGAATCTGGCCCAAAACATGCTATAACAATCTGTGGGTTCTCCAAAAAGAAAGATTTTGTGTAAATGTGTTTCCCCACATCACAGAACAGAATTTTACTAGCTCTTAAAATGCACATTTATTCATCTGCACTTACCCACACAATAACCCACTAGGTTGAGGTACTGTCCATCTGCACAGTGGGTTTTGCAGCTTCCACCAGTAAGAACAGCATGTGGATGACAGGTCTGGCATTCTGCATCAGAAGGCCCACTGCATTCCTTGCAAGATGGATGGCATACTGTATAGAAAGTCATACTGGCATTAGGCACAAAGTAAGCAGAGAGGTAACCTTGCTTAATAAATACAATTTATGAGGAAACAGATAAAGGCTGTTGAATACACAGTCTCAATGTCACACTGTCCAAAATATATTGATAATGGGTTGAGTGCAGAGGACCTCTTGTATTTGTCTATATGTATTTTGTGGTCACAGCCTCATTGCACCCCCGCCTAATGGTTTTAAAAATTAGTGGTGACCACAACTTTCCCTTGTTTGTTAATGTTGAATGCACAGTACTTATCTGCTATATAGAGGATTTGAAATAAAACTAACTTTATTACTCAAAGATGCCTAAAATGCACAAAACAGCATATGTAATATCCATAACTGCCAAATGGTATGGCAAAAACAGTAACAAACAGCCATGCTCAACCCCAGCATCCTGCAAGAGATACTGGGGGTCTACCACGGCCTGGCTGCTTGCTGGGAAGGAAAATACAGCATTTCTTTTTAAGGTTTGATTCTGAGCAAACATTATCTAGGGGGGTTATTTACTAAACTCTGAATGCAAAAATCATGAAAAATTTGTGATTTTTTTTAAATAAAATCGGACTTTTAAAAAATCACACATTTTTGTAATTTATTAAACCCCGAGGATGGAAGTCCGAATCTGAAAATCCGGCATCTCAGACCTGTGGAGGTTGCATATAAGTCAATGGGAGAAGTCCCAATGATTTTTTGATGTGCCCTGGGTTTCATGCAATACCCCAAAGTTTTCAGAGTTTTCAGGTGAAAATTCCTAAAAAATTGCGATAGCGCGAAAATCAGATGAAAAAATTTTGAAAATTGCATTTATTTCCGCAAAGCAAAATTTCAGGAAAAAGTAATAATAAATAAGTGTAGAAAACCTGAGCCGATTTGCATGGAGTTTGTAGCAGAAAATACTGAGATAAATTCAGATTTATAACCCCTTAAGTGTCATTAAGATGTTACCATATCTGTATGTTTTAATCCAGTTGATTTAGTTTTACACAATCAAATACTAGTTTCCAATGAAAATGGACCTAGCGAATGCAACAAATATGTGAGAGTGTATGGTGAGAGTGTAAATTCAAATGATCATATTATATAATATTATGACTTCCAAGATATACTAACTGTAGCAAGTTGACTCCTTGTTGTAATATCCATCAGGGCATCTTTGCAAACATGCTCCTCTGTGTAGCACATATTGTGAGGGACAGGATGTACAGTTCTTATTATCTCCACCAGAGCAACTTTTACAGGAAGGGTGACAATCTAAAAAAGAAAACAGAGGTTTGTTAGGTTATTTTTTTCAAACACATGTACCTTTTTATGTTTGCCACAAAACAGATATCTTCTCTTTCTGATTGACACATACATTATACATATACATATATAACAGGTATGGGACCTGTTTTCCCAGAATTCTTGGAACTTGGTCTATGCACATTATGCACATGCTACTGAACATAGATTAGAGAGGAGGAGAATAACTCTATTGGGTATTTTATATTTATATATTCTCACTGTCAATTTAATCAATCAGAAAGCTATTTATAGTTATTGTGGCCACAGTTACACTGATCCGTATGCTTTAATTAGAAGATTGGAACACTTTTCAGTCAAGAGCTATTAAACTGAACATTTTTCATTATCCGAATGGACTGACATAAAAGTTGCTGAAAAGGTCTTGAGTAATTGCATGATCTTTTTTTCAACAACTTTAGCAAAACCATTATATATACATTCCTCTGTTTTCTTCTTGAAGTGTAAACCCTAAAGCAGTGATCCCCAACCAGTAGCTCACGAGCAACATGTTGCTCTCCAACCCCTTGAATGTTGCTCTCTGTGTCCTCAGAGCAGATGCTTATTTTTGAATTCCTGGCTTTGAAGCAAGTTTTAATTGCATAAAAATTAAGTATAGTACCAAGTAGAGCCTCTTTTAGGCTTCCAGTCCACATAGGGGCAACCAAATGGCCAATCACAGCCCTTATTTGGCACCCCAAGGGACTATTTTATGCTTGTGTTGCTCTCCATCTCTTTTTACATTTGAATGTGGCTCACGGGTAAAAAAAGGTTGGGGACCCCTGCCCTAAAGCCTTCACACAAAGGAAACAATGCTGTGTTGTATAGCCCTGTAACTGGAGATTACAATCATTGATGGCATGTCAGAGCATGTTACCTGGGCCTACAACTCGAAATTTCAAAATTATCTTAACATTATAGTGAAGCCCCTGCCTTCTTAAATGAGGCCTACTGCCTCTAAAAGTATTGTAATATCTGCATTCAAACACAATATATATTTTTTAACAGTACTAATAAAATGAATAGGCTTCAACTACTGTGAGAATATTATTACAAAAAATGAAGTGAAACAATGAGTATGCTTGAATTGCATTTGATAACTTACTATTTTTGCTACTAAAATTATATTTAAGCAACTTAATTAAAAGAAAATGTTGATGGTTTTAAAGTTACTTGTAAATATAGTTGTTTATCCATTTACGTTTTCTGGGTCTGACCCTTGAAACAATGTAATTTTCAGTTCTTCCCAAGTCTTTTAACTGCCTTCTGCTACATTATTTCACATTGAGTCAGAGCCAGTAGCGCACAGGATATAAACAGTCAGACGGATACAGATTTTAATAGCCATTACATTTACACATGATATAACCATCAAAAATTTGTAGTTGATACATGCCTTGGGATCTACTGTTGGCCAAATCTACTGGATATGAATCTTGATGAAAACCAATTCTTAAAAGAAAACATAGACTTCATCACAGATGGGTACCTGCCAACTTTACCTAATCCCTATATTCAGCCTTTACAGAGTTATGGATAGACAGGACCAGGGCCTAAGTGAATGGAAGGAGGCACCTGTGCATGAATTTTCATCACGGAATGTAGGTGGAATCTTAACAGGTACAAATACGTAACATTCAAAATAATTTTACACCCAGCTGAGAAATTATGATCATATGGCACATATTTGCTAAAAGAGAATACGGAGAATACGTAAACTGAGCAATGCAGTCTTAAGTAGCTTCATCTGTGACAGACATATCAGGAATTCTAATGAGATGCACTTTTTACTATATTTGTTGCTGTAAAAATAAAATTAAATGTAGCAAAGTAAAAGAGCATTTGCTACATGTTTGACTGCAATAATCTATTCAATAATGCAAAGCTAACTTTACTATATTCACAAAATATTTGGAAATATAAGTGGTCATTTTTGAGCAGACATGCACAGATGTGTACTTATAAACAGTTCAGCAGTTTTACTGCATTTTCCATCTTTTCCCTTTTTGTGAAGGGAAATTCAATGAGCCATTCAGGGTGTAATTATCTTGGCTCATCTAACATTACAGCACACAACTTGTTTGTCATCATCTTATCATTTCCATCCTATCATTTTTACTGTCCACCGACTGTGTTTTGTTAAGCTTGAGAAACTTGGGACAGTTGCTAATTTTTGCTAAACACACTGTGCATTTATAAAATGGCTAGGCCATGAACTCAGCTGAACAACATTCATCAAAGACTATCTGGCAAGGGGAACTACAGGAGATGGTTTCAACATCCAATTTGGCACCAAAACAAGAAAAGCACAGAATTAATTGGTTTTCTATAGACTACAAGGCCTTTCTGGCAATTAGTAATATGGATTCTCTATTACTTTACTTATATAGGAAGAGAAATGTTGGAGCATGGCACAGACTTATGGATTGTTGGTGAATTCTGTGGATGTATATTATTAAGGTACCTTTATTTTAAACCAAATAGACCAAAAATTTGGAGCAGATATATATGTTTAATGGTTTAGGGGATTCATTAATCATGTTATGCAAGTAAGATGATAGTTTGACAAGCTAGGGAGCATTAAATGCAATTTGACCTCACTTTTCTTGCCCTGGCATATTTGAAACATCTCAATTCTAACTAGGATAGGCATATAAAAAGCCTCTGTCTCCTTTTGCATTCCAAAGGAAAATGAAAACCCAAAATCGGACATATAAAAATAATTGGTCACGATGCTAGAGAACTTTGGCTTGATAAGTAATTTTTCAAATCAACTTTAGCCCATGGTTCTGAATATTTCCCTGTCAGTCAGCCAGTCCCAGATATAACACCAGGGTTCCCATACAGCTGGCCCAAAGAGACCTAGCCTGCTTAGGATAAAAATTAACTAAAAATGAACTAAAGGGGGATGTGGATTGGAGCTACATGTAAACGGATGCAGTCTAGAAGAGCTCCAGCACTCGGCCCTATAAAACCCTGCTTTTACCCTGAAATAACAGCTCAAAACGGAAATGTATGCAATACCCTACGAGGCCCTACTTAAGACTACTTATGGGGCAAAATAAAGCCCAGAAGAGAGCCTCCGAGTCTGCATCTAAACTTGGCACACCGAAGCCTCTGGAACCAACCCTGGCCGACTTGTTGGCTGAAATACAAGCCTCTAACTAATCCTGCACCAGGCTTATATGCTCAAGAACAGACAAAATAAAAATCTAACTATCAATCATTAGAACAACCTAAGATTCATAGGCTTTCCAGAGAAAGTGGAGGGAAGTTCCCCTGAGGCCTTTATTGAAACCTGTCTAATTGAGCAGTTTGGCAGTAGTATCTTCTCTGCAACCTTCACCATTGAGCGGGACCACAGGATCCCCACCAGAGCACCAATCCCAGGGGCCCCTCCTCGTCCTGTCACAGGTGCAGGAAAAAGGAGGCTCTTACACATTGGGCAGCAAAGATATTGGTATTTGTCAACTTCTCGGCAGAAGTCCAGTGCCTAAGAGCGAAGTTTATAGACAGGAAAAGGCACCTTCAGGACCTCAATCTTCCTTATGCAATGCTGTATCCTGCTAAACTCCATGTCGTTTCAGAAGGGCAGAGGCACTCCTTCACAACCCCGCAGGAGCTCAGCAACTGGTTAGATACACAAACAACCAGGCCTAGTACCAAGAGGATCGTTGAGCACAATAATCGACACTCGCGGCCATATTGGAATAATCTCTGCCTGATTTTATAGAGACACCACTGTGAGTAATGTCTGATTCACCTGTTACATAGCACATTAACATTAACACCACTACCACCATCAAGTGGCTGATATATCAGGGCTAAAAGTTAACCCATCTAAATCAACACTATTTCTGGTGCACCCACCCGTTGCAGCGAGCACCTTAATAACTGCCCCCTATAGATATCTACCATATTCACCATATTCACATCTGGGGATTGAGATTGCCCTACCTATCACTAGCTTCTTTGACCTCAATGTCATTCCTGCTCCTGAGCTGGGTTCAGGGCCGGAACTAGGGGTAGACAGAAGAGGCACGTGCCTAGGGAGTAACGGTGGAGGGGCACCAGGCACCGTACCTCTTAAACCGCCTTGCCCCTAGTTCAGACCCTTGTTTCCCCACCTGTGGCAGCAATCCCATATTTCATAGTGTTTGGGATCCTTTGCTAAGGAGATACCCCCCTCAACATTACTGGAGTGCTGATTTTCATTAATAGTTACACCATATTCTATTAGCTTAGAAATTAGACATTTACCACGTTGTAAAAGCATTTACTCTTATATTGTAACATTTAAGGAAAGTTAACTGTATATCCTGCTTCATGTACTGTGTAATCCTGCATATGTTCAATAAACTTACTTGAACAAAAATTAACTAAAATTTGAAGCAATATTGACGTATATGGGAAGAGAAATGTTGGAGCATGGCACAGACTTATTGCTTGCTGGTGAAGTCTGTGGATGTATATTATGAAGGTGGCTTTATTTTAAACCAAAAATTTGGAGCAGATCGTTAGATATACAGTATATGTTTAATAGTTTGGAGATTGATTCATTAATCATGTTATGCAAGTCAGATGATAGTTTGGCAAGCTAGGGACCATTAAAATCTTTCAGATGGCCTCTTCCAGCCATGGCCATTTTGTGGACACTGTTATTAAGGCAAGCTTTGCATCATTCCAAATTCTTTATGCTCCAGAATGGGGAACCTGATGCCCATGCACTGGCTACACAATCAGATGGTGAGACGGGAGGGGTAATTAGCTGCCCTGCCTCTATGCCTAAGGCTAAGAGGAGGTGCAGGCAATATATGATTGACAGATGAAACTTCTGAACACGTTTAAAACAGGTATGGATGCTTTCATAAAAAATAATGTTGGTGTCATGTTTAACTTGAATTATACAGCTTTTTATGTCTTGGTTACAGCTCCCCTTTAACGTGACTTTTCAGAGGCATATTAGAAATGGCTATTCTGCTAACAAGACATTTCTCTTTCTTCTACAAACACTTTTCAGTTTTGTTATGTACATACTGTAGAGCAGTGGTCCCCAACCTTTTTTACCTGCGAGCCACATTCAAATGTAAAAAGAGTTGGGGAGCAACACAAACATGAAAAAGTCCCTTGGGGTGCCAAATAAGTGCTGTGATTGGCTATTTGGTAGCCCCTATGTTGACAGGCAGCCAACAAGGGGCTCTACTTGGCACTATATTTAGTTTTTATGCAATTAAAACTTGCTTTCAAGCTTGAAATTCAAAAATAAGCACCTGCTTTTAGGACCCTGAGAGCAACATCCAAGGGGTTGGAGAGCAACATGTTGCTCGCGAGCTACTGGTTGGGGATCACTGCTGTAGAGCATGGCATAATGATAAATTAAACATCAAATCAAAATGAAATAATCAAATACCCGATAATTCTGTATAGGAGCAAACTTTATAATCCATTTGTCTGGCGCTAAAATTACAATGTGAAACATTCCTTTTTCTTGGCTTAAGAACAATGGAAGAAACAATTTTGCAGCTCATTTCTGCCTCACTTGGTTGGAGATGTTTAATCTAATCTGTATTTTATTGTACAAATTATGAGTTGTAATTTAATGGCTGCAATGATCTCACACTGAGACAGCCATTCAGAATAATAATGAGAACAAATTATTGCTTTTTACATGGGTTCAGTAAGGCTGACGAATTAGATAAGGTTTGACATTCGAGCAAAAAATATGTAGAAATGCTCCTTTGATCTTTTTTTTAGTAACCCAACTAATGTCAATAGAGATACTCATTTATAAAGCTTTTTTTTACACGCAAGATTTTTTAAATCCTGATTTTGCTTTTAAAGGACAACTAATTTTGAAATCTGAGCATAAGTGAGAGGGATTTGTGGCTCCTCTAGCTTCCTCCACTGCTGATGTTCCATCCACTCACAGAGATAAGACATCAGCACATGCATTTTTTGATTTGTATTATTTTAATGAAATAGGAGCCCCCCGGTGAGTTGGCATTGCCTGTAAGGTACAAATCAGTAAAATTGTCTGAACAAATCTGGACATTTACTGTATATCTACATTTAATCCCTATCACTTCAGCAAACCGTGCCACAAACAGAAAAAAACTGCAGTTTAAAAGTTGGACTAGCTTTCAGCATTATATACGTTGTTTATTTGAAATCACAAAATGTACCGATCTCATCTCAGCCTATGAATAATTTGCTTTTATTCTTGATGTTTGGTCTATCACTCTGACCATTGTGTAATAAATAAACATTGTTCTGCTGCAAAGCTCTTGTAATTCATCAACATCTTACAGGATGTGCAAGGGTAAGGAATTCAGATAATGTTAGCATCATTCACACAAATACATTTATATAGATTTTTGCCTTTGTTTTGCAGACTACCATAAAATCACAAGAGATGACCATACACTTAACACGTTGCTTTGCGTTATAGATCTGTATGCAAATGCATGTGCATCTAGTGCTATGATTTAAGACTTACACACACAATATCTGTATAGTTATATACTGTATATTATATATATTATATATATTATATTTTATAAATACTGTACACTCCTTAGACAAAACATGCTTCATTATTATATTTATAAAGCACTGCATGACAACAAATAACCTATAAGTAAAAGTAAATACATAAGGGGTCAATTATGATATGCAGGGACAACAAGGAAAAACAGTTTTCAAACCACCAGAAATTTGTAAAAAGGGTGGTCTTAGTGTGCCAGAATTGAAAGTGTTGCGCTTTCACCATGAATAGAGTGGTACAGAGCAGAGCTGTACCCTAGAGGCAAGTGCTTACTGAGTGAACATTAAGATGCTATATTTTATACCCCTTAGTTCTCCAGCACTTACATCCAGCACATACATAAATAAAAATTTGTGCTTCTGCTATAGTTTCCCCTTTGGAGACTGGGCCAGTCTCCCAAGGGGAGACTATAGCAGAAGCAAAATTTGTCATAAACAATATACCTGTGTTTAATTCTAATGCAGTGCAAAGAGAATACTGCACCTTGTTTCCTTTGTTCCTTTATTTTTGGAAACAAGCCCCACCTTCAACAGCTCATCTACACTCCTGCCCAAAGGAGTTCCTTTTTTTATGAAAAGTAAAGTTGCGAACATATCAAGGCCCAGGGCTCCCCAAATGCATTCCCCTCACATGATGGGTGCAAGTTATGCTGTACCAGAGCATCATTTGATGATGAAGGTGCATTGGGGGCAGAAAACAAGGCACTTTGTGGTTTCTTTTAAACCATGGTCCCTCTTTAGTAAATAACCCGTTATATGAAAGCTGTGTATTTACAAGTGTGTCTGAGTGAAACACAGACCCAGGATTCAGTAGTGGATTTGGATGAATATTATTAATCCAATTTCCAAATTTTTACCTAAAATGCAGGTATGGGATCTGTTATCTGGAATTATTGGGACCTAAGGGGCCTTTCTATGAGCACCATTTCTTAAGACTACTAAAACATTACACATTAAAAAATCCCAGTAACATTGCGTTGCCATTATTTATTCATGATGTACAAAGTACTGTGGTTTTACAGCAAAGAGCATAAGAGTCAAACTTGATGTAAACTTACTGAGAGTGAATATTTCAGCACTTTTGTTATTTACATTTATTTTCTATTTGTTGTGGATTCGGAGACATTTCCATGGTAAACTAACACATTCTGTTAAGAAGAGAACAGATTAATCTGGCCAGACAATTCATTCAGTTTTTTTTCTTTATTTATAGGATAATAATAGGAACAAAATTCTGCACTTGAGTGTCCCGACCATTATGTTCATAGGAGTGTTATTTCAATCTAGTCTTTATAGGAGATAACACATATACACATGATAAATGGCTAACATTCAGCAAATGGCCCTCCCTTTAGCTATTAGACCTTGGGTTTAACAGTCCTGGCCTATAAAAGTCATAAGAGTGTAAAGTGTCCCCTATAAATGCACATCATATACAAAGTACATGCAAATAACACAATTCCCAGAAATAAGAGAAGCTTCAATGGAAATTCAGCCATTTACTATGACTATACTGAAAAGCAGGTCATCTTAAGTCACCCTTTCTGCCTTATAAACCAGTATCTTATGAAATGTGTTAAGAACATAGTGATTGCAAAGGCATTTGCATCTTTAATTATACACAAATAGGAGATGAATCATGAAGATTCTACACATACAATAGTGCCACATTAACCTTACCTTGACAGATGCCAACACTGTCCATATAAAAGTGGAGATTGCAATGAGTCTGACAAGTCCCATAAGGCTTTCCTCCATATTCTTGCACTGCCTGCAGCCCTTGCTCCAGCTTTATGCATTTCGTGCAGTGTGAGTGTTCTGGGCCCAGGCAGGCACGACAAGATGGATGACAGGCTAGAGATGCAAGGATAAATAATGAAGAGATTGCCCCCAGTTTTAACATAATTGCCAAGGAAAAACAAACACACTCAGTATTAAAGCTAACCTATGTCATTGCAAGACACATTTTTAACAATAATGGCCTTAGTTGTTTTTTGTAAAATGAATATCAAGCCTCTTAAGGGGGCCATAGATGAACCAAAATATTTCCAAGAAAGATCGTTTGTTTTAACACATGTGTAGAGCTGAATCGTCAGATAAAGAGGTAAAAACAATAAAATTCTCTCTGTATCTGACGATTCAGCACTAACAGTGGCCGGTGTTCAGGTGCCTTCAAAGGCACCCCAATCTAACTATTCTGCCTGGGTCGATCAGCGAGCCGACCAATATCTTAAGGTGGCCATACACGGGCCGATAAAAGCTGCCGACAGACCGAGTCGGCAGCTTATTGGCCCATGTATGGGGGCCCCCGACGGGCTTCCCCGATCGAGATCTGGCCGAAAGTCGGCCAGATCTCGATCGGATGGGGTTAAAAATCCCGTCGGATCGCGGCCGCATCTGTTCGTTGATGCGGTCCCGCGATCCGACCGCCCGTTTGCGAACGTGATGGATCCGATCGTTGGGCCCTAGGGCCCACGATCGGATCAGCCCGATATTGCCCACCTCAAGGTGGGCATATCGGAGGGAGATCCGCTCGTTTGGCGACATCGCCAAACGAGCGGATCTATCCGTGTATGGCCACCTTAAGTCTTCTGCCGATATCGATCACTTGTCTTGCACCATACACATACCGAAAATCAGGAAAATTAATTTTGTATGATAATATCAGTGCGTCTATGGCCACCTTTAGGCTGAAGGTACTATACAAATCAGTCTGTGCTGATCTTTGATCAAGACTGCCACAGTACAGGTATTTCACATTAACACTTTAATATTTTATAAACAATGAAAGAACTCTCCACTTTATTCCTTATTAATTAATTTTGAGAACCATACATTAAACTCTCCAGATGCATATGAAGCAATAACTAACATCAGCTCGAGTTTGCAGGTCTACTGGCAAGCAAAGGTGATAATGCTTCTAATAATGTTTGCTGGTCAGGATATAAATGGCCTAGGATAGTAAAAGCAGTCTTCAGGGAAATCTGCTTGTCTAGTATTTCTTATGTCAGAAAGATTAAAGTGGCAAACGCTGTGACACAAATTGGAAATTATATGATGTACAAATGATATAAATGGAAATTTATTGAGGATGTGCAGCTAAGGAGGCATAATCTGCCTAACCATAATCAGATGGTGTATAAAGGACACAATAAGCTAGAAAGCTCAGGAGAGTATTATTTGTCCTTGCATGGTATCATTGAAAAGATAAAGTTTTTAGGTAAAACATGAAATAACTATAGATGTTTTTGCTTTAATAAATATTTTAATGTAATGTTTTCAAGCTCAGCACACCAACGGGCTAAACTAACTCTATATTATCTGGATTCTTTTTTACATTCATTCTACATCTGTGTTGGCCTTTTTTTTTTTTTTAGTCATCATATAATCTGAGAGCACACGTTCATGGGTCAGACTATATTTAGAATCATACATAGTAGTGTAAAATGACGCTATCCCCTTACACCTGAGTATCACATTTGAATAAATGGGACCTTGGTTTGGGTCAGCCTGCTCCTTATAGACTCACAAAGCACAGTTTAGGAAAATAGATGTAAACAGATGTAAATTGTACACTAAATTTACAAATGTGTGTCCATATCAGCAAAAATACTACATTCTACTTTGCAATTTGTTGTTGCTTTTGTCTCATAAACTTTGGTATTTGGCCAGGCTTTTTTTAAATTGATGAGCAGTGATTTACACCTATAATACTGTTAACTATGTACTCAAGTTTATTTCTGGAACATAAGAGGTCAATTAAGACCGGAAGTGCAGTGTGCAAAGCGCAAATTCGGATATTAGTATACATGCTTTTTACCTAATGCAGCATTAGGTAATTGTTGCCACAAGGGGACGTTGCAAATGTTTTAGAAATTTTTAATTATTTGATGGCTTTCCCATCATTTGAAGCTTTCTATATAATGTTATTAAGGGACATATGTATTAAGGATCAAGTTGTATTTCCACGAAAATTCTTTTTTTGCGGGTTTTTTTGGGTCAAAAATTATTTTTCTGGTAAAAAAAAAATGCGAAAATGCTTTTCGAGATTTATTATATCCTGACCCTGGAAATAGCTCAAATCTAAAAATATGCCATCCAAAACCTGTCAAGGTCCAGTAGGAGTCAATGGCAGCGGTCCTTTGGACCATTTGAATATGTTAATAGTCTTCATGAAGTTTTGCCCAAAAACTCATTGTCTATCAATTTGAGCGATTTGCAGTTTTTTTCCGCTGAAAACTTGATCAATTCGAGTTTTCGGGTTGTTAACCACAAACTCGCTGATTCGAGTTCTTTCAATTGGAGTTTTTTCTCATATGAGAAACCATTTGAGTTGTGAGTTCAGTCGAGGTCTAAAATTCGACTTTTGATAAACAACACCCATAAAATATAAATATTTACAAACATATATAACTGTTACAAAAAGTATATAATTATTACCATTGCAGACACTTTTATTGGAAAAAAATCCTTCACCACAGTCAAGGAGGCACTGCCCTTTTAATAAGGCAAGAGGAGGCAAACAGGAAGTACATTGGTTGGCTAGCGGACCGGAACAGGATGCACATTCTCTGTGACAGGCTGGGAAAACAAAAAGGTAAAACAGAACCTTTATTTTTAAAATGACATGGTTCACAGACATCAAAGAAAAGTACCAAAGACAAAGGCCTTGGTGCCGAAACGTTGGGGTCATTCTCATTTTTCTGGTAGGTGTATCCCAGTGATCCCCAACCAGTAGCTCGTGAGCAACATGTTGCTCCCCAACCCCTTAGATGTTGCTCTCAGTGGCCTCAAAGCAGGGGCTTATTTTTGAATTCCGGGCTTGGAAGTAAGTTATGGTTGTATAAAAACCAGGTGTAATGCCAAACAGAGCCTCATGTAGGCTGCCAGTCCACATAGGGGCTATCAATAGCCAATCACAGCCCTTATTTGGCACCACCAAGAACTTATTTCATGCTTGTGTTGCTCCCCAACTCTTTTTACATCTGAATGTTGCTTACGAGTGAAAAAGGTTGGGGACCCCTGGTGTATCCGCTCCCTTGCTGTCTTCTTTTTTGCTGTATATAACTAATGGGTGGTTGATACTTACTTTTAAAACATTGTGAATATTATGCCATATTGTAAGGCATTGTTTGTATTAAATGCTTTTTTGAACAAATAGTAAAAATTTACTCTCAAACCACCTTTTTTGCCAAGTTGTTTTTACTTTTGAGTGTGCGAACATGTGGATGAATTATTTTATTATTACACAGAAAAAATGAATCGGTTTTAAAAATTTGGATTATTTGGATAAAATGGAGTCTATGCGAGATGGCCTTTCCGTAATTCGGATAACGGGTTTCCAGATAGCGGATCCCATACCTGTATTATTTTTTTTTTATATATTTGTGTACTTCGTAACTTCTTTTGCAAAGTTCGACCATTCTGATCCCCTTTAAGCTGAGGGCACATGTGGCACAGATCTCATTGGGTTTTTTTTGGTTGCTAGTATCTGTGACCCATATTTGAAGCTGCAAAGAGGCAGAAGAGGAAGGGAAATAATGCAAAAACCAAAAAAATAAATAAATAATTACCAATTTAAATATTGTTTAGAATTAGCCATTCTATAACCTACTAAAATTTAACTTAAAGGTGAACTACACCTTTATGGTATGCAACCAGCTGAGAGTAAATGCTTGAAATTTTAACCTTCTTGACATTTAATCAAGAATGAACTGTTATTTTATAAAGGCCTGTCTGGTTGCTATGGGTTACTACCCAGGTGCACATTTGTCCAGGTTTAGTTAATGCACCGTATTGGGTAGGGCAAGACCGTAAATAAACATTAGCACAGGAGCTTTCAGAAACTATTATGAAATCCATTTTTATATAATGAGCTTAAAGCAATCAGTTTCTATGTACAGCTTGTCATTGAGAATCATTTGTTTGCTTTTATTAACTAAAAAAAAAGGAGCTTAATATAAACTTATTTTAACCTAAACAGCTGTCTGAAAAACGTCATAATCTCATGAAAAATGTTAAATCATTTCCATGTACAAGCCTGGCTGTCTGCTGTAATTGGCATAGTGATAATTTAAAGGCTTCTTCTAAATTTCCCAGCTCCCAAATGAAAGAAAGAAAGAAATAATTTGCGTATGTTCCCAGAAGGCTGACAACACACAGTTTTGTTTGTATATGAATTTATAGTTATACAAACCTAAGTTACAGTTTAGGGAAATAATGTTACTATTTTTATCCCTGCTAATAAAAAGCACTGGATTCCACTTGATATGCAATATTACTATAGCAGAGGTGACACTACCTACAGCATCTATGAGAACAGTCTGCAGTGTGGCTATTTTAAGGGATATTGATGACCCTCTTAAGAAGAGTAAAGCAGTCTGAAGCCATTTTAGCTTGCCAGCCAAACACTGTTCGTAAATCTGAAACAAATAGCTTTGGAGATGTTCCAGATAGATACAGGCAACATAAGAAAACTGACAACAGAGAGTCTGGCTGCAAACAAATGAATTGCTGAAGTGCTGTGCTATCAGCTACTCCATAATGAAAGTACATGCTATGTGTCAGTATCTTGTGGTTAATGCCTAAGCTTACATTATGAAGCATACTATGGTTGGAATGATGTTTGTTCACTAAGTGACTGAGTGCTGATTACTAATTTCTATCAATGTAAAATGTGCATGGGCATGTTTAAAGCAAAGTAAATATGAATCAGTACAAATATAATCATTAATATGGCATAGATTAATATCAGATCAGCTAGATATGTACAGTAAATAGTTATGTTAAGCTATGTTACAATTTATACACACGAGACAAACTTTTAATACCAGTAAAGCCCCTCCCCAACTGCATTACCCCAACTTCCCCCAGTGTAACTATTCCTCCAACACTGTTGCACATATGTGTTGCAGGTTGGTCCATTAAAGACTGGTCCCTGATCAATGATTATGTCTTACATATAATAAATAAAAAGAATGTACAGATAATTTTATACACGACTATAAAAAACATACAAATAATATATTCTTAACAGAATGTCTTACCTATACATAATCCAGAAGAATCTGCATAATAGCCACCAGGGCATTCCAAAACACAGGTACCTCTGTAAAACTTTCTGCCCTTGGCACAAGTAAAGCATCTGCCATCAGGTAAACATGACTGGCACGTAGCGTCACAGGCTTTTCCACAAAAAAAAAAAAATATATATATATATATATTAATAAAAAATTTAAAAAACAGTATACATTTATTTACATAATGAAATCTTGTGTGACATACTGTATAAAGGGGTGGGGGTGCTCTGCTTGCTTTCAATTCTGCTTACCTTTGGCACTTGAAGCCAAAGAGTCAGATGTGGTACACAAGCAAGGGCATTTCAGGTCTCTGTTAAATAAGGTAAAAGCTATTGTAATACTCTGATTAAACTTAGCACTGTAAAAAGTGAAATTTTACCCCAGCCTATTTATTAGATCACATTAAACCTTGGGGAATGGGAACAATGAATCCTTGCTGAAGTATATGGTATACTACAGCACATTTTAAGTGGACAGTTCTAAGCAGTGAATAATCCAGTGTAAGATGCCTGAATGCCTGAATATTAATTACTCTTATAAAATACCAGCATACGCAAATTTACTGTATAGCTGTTCAAATTTGGTTTTATGGTTTTGGATTGCCACGTATAGTATAACTGTATCTAAGGAAACACTATTTAGCCCAGTCAAAATCCTTGTGATAATCAAAGCAAGCTATAACGAAGAATGCACACAAGCTATTCACAATAATTGCACCATACCCACCTGTTTTTACATGCTGTGATTATGAAATCATAGCTCACCATATAATTAAACTTTATTAGCATTAAAGGAAAACTATACCCCCAAATTGAACACTTAAGCAACAGATAGTTCATACCATATTAAGTGGCATATTAAAGAATCTTACCAAACTGGAATATATATTTAAGTAAATATTGCCCTTTTACATCTCTTGCCTTGAGCCACCATTTTGTGATGGTCTCTGTGCTGTCTCAGAGATCACCTGACCAGAAATACTTCAACTCTAACTGTAACAGGAAGAAGTGTGGAAGCAAAAGACACAACTCTTTCTGTTAATTGGCTCATGTGACCTAACATGTATGGTTTGTTGGTATATGTACAGTGAATCCTATGATCCCAGGGGGCGGCCCTTATTTTTTAAAATGCCAATTTTCTATTTATGATTACCCAATGGCACATACTACTAGAAAAGTATATTATTATGAAAATGGTTTATTTACATGAAGCAGGGTTTTACATATGAGCTGTTTTATGCAATATCTTTCTATAGAGACCTACATTGTTTGGGGGGTATAGTTTTCCTTTAAACCAACTTCTATGATAATTTCAGACATTCTGCATATGCTTCATTTTAAAGACAATCAACTCCCACAATTTATAAATGAAAGCGACTCAATGGCAATGCCTGGGACTGCTGAGGCTGCAGTCAATGATCTCCAGACAAAAACGCTCTGTACAGGACTGCTAGTTAATACTATGTACTAAATAAAGAAGACTTACAAATTATTTTGGATATTGTATACCCATATTGTTTAAGAGTTCTACAGCCCAAATTAGATTTATGAATGCTGTCTGTAGTCAAGCTTTTAATTGAGCAGTTGTGCATCAAAACTTTTTTTTCATAATAGTATTTAGGCAACACTCTGCCGACTGGATATCATTGTGAAATAAAATGTACTGATGTTTAAAGAGCAGCCGTATGATTCTGTGTGCAATGTCTGCATGACACAGTCAATTAAAAAAAAAAAGCAAGAAAGAAAACTCCTGTTTGCTCAAAATACAAAACATGGCAATGGCCAAAGACCTTGGTTAAATTTTTTGGCTGAACATGGATTACAACTGCATTTCCATTGTCTTTTCAAATCAAATACAGTAAGTGATATTGTAAGACACTTTTTTCCAGCCAACCTCCATTATCAACACATTTGTACTAAAATGTATTTACTGCTGATGTTTAGCTTTCTTATCAACCCACCTAGTAAATCCCAGAAGACCAGCAAGCATTTCTTTCCCGTTTGCCAGTCCATACTTCAGTAAATAAAGTACTTTCAGGAGATATCACTGTCTTGGCAGCATGCTTCATTCAATAGTCTGATGGACTATAGCACAACACAAAGTAATCAAGCAACTTGTGCTTTCTCCTTTGCTGGAGACCAGTAGAGGTGTCGTTTTCAGGATCTTTTCAGGTTTGCTTTGTGCTGCTCACTGAGCCAAATAATGGTCACAAAGAAGAGGAAAAACTTGCCAGCCCTTATCACTCATAGCACAAAGAGCCATAACTCATACTATGACATGAGGTTTTTTTTTTTTCAATTGTTGTGATAAACAGAGCAGTACAGTAATCATTATTATGTGCTTTATTGTTCCAGATTCCAGATAAAGAGAGTAATATTCCAGAAAAATATAGCTTGCCAATTCACTAAGTAATGCAACAAATAGCCCTCGATATTGTGGGATATAAGCATTTGTCACATAATGGCAAATTAAAAAAAAAACAGAATGACACAGCACCGCTATGGTGGAGCCAAACATGACTAGATTTTTATTGGGATGCCTATCCTGTCTCTGATCCTCCTCCAGGAAAAGTGTGAAAAGTAAAATGTTACCCCATTTATTAGATCAAAGTAAACCCTGGGGAAAGGGAACAATGTATCCTTGTTGAAGTATATGGTATACTACAGCATATTCTAGTGGAAAGTAGTGAATAATCCAGTGTAAGATGTCTGGATATTAATTACTCTTATAAAATACCAGCACACACAAGTTTACTGTATAGCTGTGAAAATGTGTTTTTCTGGCTTTGGATTGCCATGTATAGTATTACTGTATCTAAGGAAACACTACTTTAGCCCCAGTCAAAATCCTTGTGATAATCAAAGCAATCTATAACGAAGAATGCACACAAGCTATTCACAATAATTGCACCATACCCACCTGTTTTTACATGCTGTGACTATGAAATCATAGCCCACCATATAATTAAACTTCATTAAACATTAAACCAACAAAGAACTATGAGAATTTCAGACATTCTGC
This sequence comes from Xenopus laevis, assembly GCF_017654675.1. Lineage (NCBI taxonomy): Eukaryota > Metazoa > Chordata > Amphibia > Anura > Pipidae > Xenopus > Xenopus laevis. The sequence goes on along the minus strand of NC_054371.1, from coordinate 87,869,266 downwards.
ATATGCTTCATTTTAAAGACATCAACTCCCACAATTTATAAATGAAAGAGACTCAACGGCAATGCCTGGGACTGCTGAGGCTGCAGTCAGTGATCTCCAGACAAAAACGCTTCTGTACAGGACTGCTAATTAATAATATGTACTAAAAAAAGAAGACTTACGAATTATTTTGGATATTTTATGCCCATATTTTTAAGTGTTCTACAGCCCAAATGAGATTTATGAATGCTGTCTGTAATCAAGCTTTTGATTGAGCAGTTGTGCATCAAAACAGTTGGAGAGTAACAGCTATTATATATGTAACACTTAACTCAACACTAAAATAATTCTTACAACTCTCTCATTTTCTAACCATAATAGTATTTAGGCATGATTCTGCCAGCTGACTGGGTAACATTGTGAAATAAAATGTACTGTTGCTTAAAGAGCAGCCATATGATTCTGTGTGCAATGTCTGCATGACACAGTCAATTAAAAAAAAAAGCAAAAAAAAGAAAATTCCTTTTCTTTCAAAATACAAAACATGGCAATGGCTTTTAAGTCCTCAGTTACATCTTTTTATATTGATCCATCTCCCTGAGTGGCTGAACATGAATTACAACTGCATTTTGATTGTCTTCTCAAGTCAAATACAGTAAATGATTTTGTAAGCCACTTTCCAGCCACTCTCCATTATCAACAAATATGTACCAAAATGTATTTACTGCTGACGTTTAGCTTTCCTATCAACCCACCTAGTAAATCCCAGGAAACCAGCAAGCATTTCTTTCCCGTTTGCCAGCCCATACTTCAGTAAATGAAGTACTTTCAGGAGACATTACTGTCTTGGCAGCATGCTTCATTCGATAGTCTGATGGACAATAGCGCAACACCAAGCGATCAAGCAACATACAGTGTTTCTCCTTTGCTGGAGACCAGTAGATGTGTCAGTTTTCAGGATCTTTTCAGGTTTGCTTTGTGCTGCTCAATGAGCCAAATAATGGTCACAAAGAAGAGGAAAAACTTGCCAGCCCTAGTCACTCACAGCACAAAGTGCCATAACCCATACTATTACCCATACTATGGAATTGATATGAATAATAGAACATCAAAGTGATTATTATTATGTGCTTTATTGTTGCAATTCCAGATAAAGAGAGTTATATTACAGGAAAATACAATTTGCCAATTCACTAGGGAATGCAACAATAGCAGTCAATATCGTGGGATGTCACATAATGGTAAATTTTAAGTAAACCAGAATGACACAGTACCAGTATGGTGCAGCCATACATGACTAGATTTTTATTGGGTTGCCTGATATGAATATCCTGTGTCCCATCATATACAGTACTAGTGTATATGTAGCCAGCGGTTAATTTAATTAGATTATTGAGCCTTAATTAGATAATTAGCCTTATTCGAGGTCCAAATTTTTAGGTATATACAATTGTGTCCACCAGAAAGACAGATGTAGTCTTTTAGTGGAGAGACGAGTGGTATATGGATGTGACATAAATGATCAGTAAGGTTATAGGGGCGAGAGAGAGGGTGAGATGGTCAGAAAAAAATTAAGGTACTGAGAAGAAAAATAAAGAAGCCAGGATAGAATAATAGGTGGTTATATACTGCCAGATCTGGCCAAGCAAGAGGATCTGGGCCCGATTTAACCACCCTGCAGCCAATAATCAATCATTCACTTAAGCCTAAGGAGGCCGTCAAGACAAGGACAGCAAAAACAAGCCAATGTGATCATCATCCGATGGAATTTTCATACCTATGCAACTCATATTTTGCCAATTTTTCCCATACACAGGCTAATAATTTGCTGATCTTTTATCAGATTTAAAGGGAAAAGACCAAGTACATTACTATGTTAATGGTCAACACAATGGGCAGAAGACATAATAGAGGCCTTTAATGAATGGTGTCAATAAGCACAACATTTGCATTTTTTAAGTGTGGCCACACTAGCAGCTGCATTTGTCCCGTGTCTCCTAAAATCCTGGTAAGCAAATTGCATCTGTGTGTCAAATTGAGAGACCATTTTATAAGGTACTGACAACAGGAAAAGTGATTATATAAAATTAATCTCCACCATAAAAGTTTTTTTTGTGATTTGTTTAAACCAACACCTAAATAGCCTATTTTATGCAATTGGAAATGTGTTCATTCCATTGGATGTGTGCCGTGCTACCAGAATACCAAAAAACAATATTTTTTTACTGATAAAATATATGAGCTTTTCCTCACTCCAATGTGAACCTGTGTGGGTGTGTATAAAGCAAACACAGGATTTTTTTTTTCAGGCTGCATATGACTCCGGTTACTCTACATCTCCTCTTTGAATAGGAAAAAAAAGCTAGCATGATATATAAAGACAAAACATTTGTTAAATGACGCCAGATAAATATATCAACAAGTCTAGCTATTTTTGTGTGTCTTTATTCACATGGTTCCGGAACATTTGTTTTTACCATGCTGCAACATGCTATATTAATAGAGGCATTTATTCTTGGAAGGTGCTGTCAGCACAGTTACACCCGTATCACCTTACAAGGTTCACATAGGGTAATATGTTAATTTAAAACAGCAAACCTACCTGCACAAGTTCCATTCCACATGTAGAATCCATGGCCACAGCTGCTTATACACTTGCCAGCTTGAATCACCTGTGAGGGGTCCCTGCAGGTAATGCAATCACCTTCTGAGGCACCATGGCACATTGAACAGGATGCATGACATGCTGAATGAGGGGCAGTTAGAAAGAAACTATTTTTATTTCAAGCAGAAAAAATAAATATAGTTTGAGCACATTAGGTGCAAGTAAGGGTTTAATCCACATAAACATCTAAAAGCATGGTTATCTTTAGGCTGCTTAACATAGTCATTGAAACAGCTGACTGCATCAAAGTCTTGCTGGGTGCTAGATAGCTAAATCTCACTGGTGCAAGCTTCCTAGTACACATAGACAAGCATTTGAAATGCTTTCTTATATCAAAGCCCACCAACATTAAAAGAAATAGTTAGCGGCTGCTTTATCTTATTACTGAATGCTAACAATGGTTACTATTGATGAGTAAAAATCTCTCAATTTATTCTACATTTGCAACATTATTTCTGATTTGAAATAACATATAAAAGAACAGTACAGCCCTTCACATGTTCCCATCATCCTTAGCAATCCAGACAGTGAAAGATGTAACTTTTAAAACCCCAGTGGGATCTGGGCTGCAATTCATATTAAAACAGCAATACCTAAACAATTATTTTACATAGTTTAATGAGTTTCCAAGACAGATAGGCCAGTAAAAATAAAATGACTAAGTCATATTTAATCATGTTAAAGGCAATTTTCCAGGTAAGGAAAGAATTGTGCAACCTAGGGGCAAACATATTAACTGTAAAACTAATCGGTGTGTTACAAAATAGCTTCATATGCCAAGATCACAAATCCATGCTGTGACTGCAGAGTCTGTAGCCAGCGCTTTATAGAATTATTATGCTATTTAAATTAGCAGCCCCTGGGAAAAAAACACCATTAACACCACTATATATATCCTGTGTGTCCTTAGTTGACTTCTGTTAGTTTCATAAACAGAAAACCACATAAAATATATACAAAAGTCTTGCTATATAAAGTTGGGCCGTATGAAATGTATATGAACAGAGATATTAGGGCTCAATATGAAAGACAAGGTGCAAAGTGCAAAAATCAGGGCTAAATCTGCAATGTTTTCCTACTTTGCATCCTGTTGTCTACACTGTGTGGATTACTGCAGAACTCTACTCTTTGTTTTAGAGATAACTATGGCTAGCCCCAACGCTGCCTGTATTTGTCATACTGTATTCAGAGGGGAGGCGGGGAGAATGTAGATGTCCTCCCTCTGGCCCACCTCCCATTTAGGGAGCAGGAGAGGACTCTTGCACTTCTTTACCAGATCTTTCCCCATACATATTAGGGATGCACCGAATCCACTATTTTGGATTCGGCCGAACCCCCGAATCCTTTGCAAAAGATTCAGTCGAATACCGAACCAACTCCTAATTTTTATATGCAAATTAGGGGTGGGAAAGGGAAAACATTTTTTACTTTCTTGTTTCGTGACAAAAAGTCACAGGATTTTCCTCCCCTTCCCTAATTTGCATATGCAAATTAGGATTCGGTACAACCGGGCATAAGGATTCGGCTGAATCTGAATCCTGCTGAAAAAGGCCGAATGCTGGATTCAGGGCATCCCTATTACATATACACAAATGTGAGTGTTTTTGTTTACGGTCTGGGTATCAGCAATACCTATAATCTTGAGTAAAGCAGTAGTAGAACATTATACAGTACGGACCTTAGTTTCAAATAGGAAAAGAAAACCATTTATTTGGTTACATAGTTAAAAGGGAAGGTTTAAAAACCTGTGAAAATAAGGGGTAGGCTTTTTGCGCCTTTCTGCGCATTTGTTCAGGGATCAAATAAAATGACACATACTTTTAACACCATGCAGATATTATGTTCTACCTCAGTAAGATTTCATTGTTTATAGGTGTAAATGTTATGTTACTATGTAAAGGTGCTCTATATAATATGTATATGTTCATGATGCATTTAATGAACACACATTCCCCTTGTAAATGTAATCCTGAAACCTTATAATATGGTCAAACTCATAGCTGAGTTATTACTGTTCATAGACAAAGAGTGCAGATGAAAACAGAATGGCGGAACTGCAAATATGCAGAGAGTGAATATTATCTGCATGCACTATGACTCCACACTGGACTGGACAATAAAAAAAATTTTTCTCAATGCTACTATATCAGCTTTTAGAATAACAGGGCTATACAATTTTCTTCTATACTTTATCACAATGGGTGCCATCTGGTAACCCAAAAGCCTCCAGCAAGAATTAAAGGGTTATCTGACGCAGGAGAATTAACTGTGATTTAGTGGCTTCCAAGACAAACTGCACAGAGGATCAATGCTTTCAAATGGATACGGCAAGTTACATATTACTCCTAAACATGTTTATTGGGATCATTTGTCTTGTTATGTATTCATTACTTTGCCCTGATTAAGCCTTAGCAAACCACTGGCCTTAATGATATTGCAGGGAAAACATTTGGCCACTGGCAGTGCGAAAAAGCCTAAATTCTATATTACAGTATTATTTTTAAATGAGCAACTATATTCTTAATGCAATCCTTTAAATAAGGCACACAGCACTACATCCCACACGGACATGTACTATATTGCTGAGATTGATAACTTTGATGCTTGAAATGCACTTTGCCCTTATATCTTAGTGTGTTGCTTGCTGGTGTATTTTAAATATGATCACATGATCACTGTTCGAAGCTGCCCTGGTGCAATAGTTCATAAAAACCATTTAGCAATAAGCTTTAGTGTGCTGCTAGTATTATAACCAACATCTCATTTGCTGGTATTGGTTACTGCACTGAGGCAAGTTTGCACAGTATTTGTATATTAGCGTTATCATTACTTCTGCATAAACATGGGCAAATGCGTTAGAGAAAGGCAGATGTTCTTGTTCTGTTTTGTGATTTTGATCCTCCAATGACCATTAGTATTTGGATAGCTCCAGGGTGGCTGCTGCAAATCAAACCCCCAAAAAATGCATGACAGTATGTGGCAGTGGTGAACAGGTTTAACCAAATTAATAAGCTTTACTTGAAACAGATTTCTCCAGTAACATTTGGGGCTTTTAAGATTTTGCAGTCTAAAGTTACAATGTAACTTAAATAATATATAAGAGTTAATATTTGCTTCATGGGTTATGGGGACTCCACATAAATAACAATACATTTGACATCCTGAATTACGTTTGAGTGGAGAATAAGTGTCTGTTCCTTTAAGAGTTCTACAAGTGCTGGCAAATCCTAGTTTGGGCAACCACTTCTATAGAGCCTTAAATAAACAGATATTTTATTTTGCGTTTATAGTAACACTTCAGACTCTACTTATCTAAAAAGCCATTAAACCTACTGGTATTCTGATTATTTACATAGACTGATGCTGCTTAAAACAAAGTAGGCACCTAAGTGTCTTGAGAGTGAGCAGAAAAGTATTTCTTGGCAAAATATTCAAGCAACATCTCAGCTTTATTTTCATTGTATTCTTGATAAAAGTTGTGTCAAACTGATTGGTGTGCAACTTGTAATTCTAAGTGTCAGGCAGTTATTCAGAAAACTCCGAATTATGGAAAGGCCGTCTCCCATAGACTCAATTTTATCCAAATAATCAAAATTTTTAAAAACAATTTCCTTTTTTCCCTGTAATAATAAAACAGTATCTTGTACTTGATCCCAACTAAGATATAATTAGGAGGCAAAACCAGTCTATTGGGTTTATTTAATGTTTACATGATTTTCTTGTAGACATAAGGTATGAAGATCCAAATTAAAGGGATACTGTCATGGGAAAAAAAAATTTTCCAAAATTAATCGGTTAATAGTGCTGTTTTAGCAGACTTCTGCACTGAAATCCATTTCTCAAAAGAGCAAACAGATTTTTTTTATATTCAATTTTGAAATCTGACATGGGGCTAGACATATTGTCAATTTCCCAGCTGACCCAAGTCATGTGACTTGTGCTCTGATAAACTTCAATCACTCTTTACTGCTGTACTGCAAGTTGGAGTGATATCACCCCCCTCCCTTTTCCCCCCAGTAGCCAAACAAAAGAACAATGGGAAGGTAACCAGATAACAGCTCCCTAACACAAGATAACAGCTGCCTGGTAGATCTAAGAACAACACTCAACAGTAAAAACCCATGTCCCACTGAGACACATTCAGTTACATTGAGAAGGAAAAACAGCAGCCTGCCAGAAAGCATTTCTATCCTAAAGTGCAGGCACAAGTCACATGACCAGGGGCAGCTGGGAAATTGACAAAATGTATCAGTTTGTCCACCCAAGCACTCACATGGTTATCTGGAAATGGCAATGCATCAGTTTGTTCACCAAGCCACTAATCTTTTTCCCTTTTTTATGTGCTCTGGACTCAGAGTGTATTACTTTATGACTTTATTGCCATGGGCATATTTCCCGCTTTAAGATGCAGAGCATTCTGTATGTATCTTTTAAGCACTGCCTAAATATACCTTTGGTATAGTAATGCTATGTTTTAGTAACAATCTGTAGAGGGGAATGAAAACCGGTGTACTTTTTTTGCCCTGGACTATCAAAACAACATTGCTATGTCTGTTTTAACAGACATACAAAGTAGTTCTTTAGTTAAGACTATTCACTTTACTGTATGACATATAATGGCAAGTGAAATCTGCAGGAGTACCATTCAAGATGGTACTCATGTGCCTTGTGACATTCAGATTGCTTTCATTCCTGTCCCTACACTCCATAGGACTTAGAGTACACAGTATTAGATATGACATTTTTGGCACAACAGACAAAAACACAATTTTGTTGTGGGCAATGAAGCATGGAATAATTTAGGGCACTATAGGAAGCTTTATGTGGTTGATGCACGCATTTACTTTGTTGAGCAGTGTTTCTTCAATAATAAATGTGTGTTTGTTCAACTTGGTACAGGTTAATACATATGCCATCACAGCCACAGTGCATCTAATAAATATTATTTAAATAAATATTTTTTGGCCTATCACTGTTATTACTTGGGAACAGTTGAAATAACCGTTTTGTAAAAGCTTTATTAAAGAGAACTTTTTTTTAATAAAACTGAAGTTTAAAAATTAATGAAATCTATTATTCCTGATCAGTAGCTAAAAATAAGTTGCAGCAACAAAGCTGCCAACAATAACAAACCTATTGTGTAAATGTTATATACTTGTAATTGCTTTAGTCACATCAAAAGTCAACACTTAAGGCAAAGAGAATTCTGTATTATACTATAGGTGTTAACAAAGGTGTTTCTGTACAGGTTGTTGACAATGAATTATGAGCACTCTGGAACGCAAAGCATTCTCTACCAGCTTTATATTATGCAATCAGTTCAACCAAGCTGAACTAAAGCAAATTGGATTTATTCCCATGAGAACCAATGAACAAAATTTCCCAGAGACTTTCAGCAATGACAAGTCTGCTTGCACAATTACATACAAGCTTTAAGCTAAAAACATTGCATTCAGTCTCTACTAGCAACAATGTAAAGCAAAATAATGAGGTATAATACTATACTTTCTATGAGGTATAATACTAGAAAGACATGAAGACAGAAGGGCTTTACTTATATACTTATGTATATGAAAGAGTGAATTTAGTCCAAAATGTAGATAACATACAGCTGGAATAGAATATTTCTGAAATCCTTTCATCTTTTCAAAGTGCATATGGCAAAACATTCAGCTACATATCTATCAATAAAAATGCATGCTACTGGCTTACATGCTGATAGCATAAAAGAAGAAATATAAGGCAGTAAACACGAATAGACACAATAAAAAGATAAATACTCTATATAAAGCACTGCAGAATAAGTTAGCACATTATAAATAAAGAAAAATAATAATTATTTTTCTACCAGACAAGCAAAGATGTGATCAAATTTCATCAGGGCAAAAGCCAATCAAACTCTTCAGAGAAATGCTGATTATCAAGAAAATACATTTTTGGCCTGTTGTCTGGGGTTAACACCGCATCTGATGAATACTATAAATCCTAAAATTAAATACATTATTCATAATCCTAAACAAGCACACACACTTAAAATAAAATTATTTTTATTTCACCTTTACAGCTATGACGTTGTTGAAAGTAGCCATCTCCACAGTTGGGGACACACTGGCCATGTTTCAGCAGCAGGGATCCCACACAAGATGTACACACTAATCCATTCTTACAGCTGGAACAGGACATTTTACATTCTGTCAAAAGAGCACAAAACATCATGTCACAATTGGAGGGTTATAGTGAGTTGAAAAGAAGTCAGTTATAATTTCATCACAGTTAATGGGAAAAAGGAAAGTACAGTAATTATACAATCAGGTCTTAATATTCTTCATAAAAGAAAATTAAAAAGGTATAGCTTTAAGAAGACTCCTTTGTCCATCTGTACCTTGACATGTTTTGCCATCCTGATAGAAGCCTGGGTCACAGTTGACCACACAGTGTCCCTTCTGGAGCAAATGAGCCTCATCACGGCAGATTTCACAGTGTTCAACAGACTGAGAGCAGGTTAAGCAGTCTGGGTTGCAGTGATCTAGAACAAGGCATAAAGGAGTGAGCTGTAAATGGCAAGATTCATACTCTTCTGTGAAAAAAACATATAACCATGAGGGCAGCACTATAAAATATATAGCTTCTTTTTTTTTTCTTTCATTGCTGATAGCATTTATATACACCTGCTGAAAATAACGTAGGTTTGTAAGAGGCAATCACACACATTAGTCTATGTTAGATGGAGCAAAGACCAAGACTATGAACATAACAACTAATGAATGTAGAGTTTAATCTCTAGGCACCCTTTACAAATTGATGGCATTTTTAAACTTGACCCTATTTTAATGAGTAATGCAATGCCAAAAAGTTCACTCTACATTGTTTATCCCCTGTAAGGTATTTCCATTTACGCTGAACTCACTGGTACTGGTGTAGAGATAAGGATAAGATCTGTTTCTATCAATGCATTTTTTATGCGCTTAATAGACCAAACAAATGCTGCCAGTAACTTTTAAGGTTTATTTTCACTTAAATGGTTTTCATAGGTAAAGTTTTTAACCATATGCTGATATTTACCCCATGAATTTGAATACAAATTGCAGCATAAGCATTTTGAAACCTGTATGATTTATTACATATTTGACACCTGTGTGATATATTAAATATCTGATTTTGCTAAGTGAATCATTTAGCGTAAAGAACAAATGTTTCTTTGAAAATGCAGTTTTTTAAAGAGACGTGCACTGAAGAGTGGATTTTTTCTTCTGTTACGTTATATTTTAATACCTCTTATGTTGCAGTATTATATAAGATCAACAAAAACTGTAGACCTTAAAGTCTTGTAGGCAAGTACCTAACCTAGTGTTCTCTAATACTCTTAAACAATGGTGACATTTAATTCAGTTGGATGCAGCTGTTGTTACTGTCTTCTGTGTTTTATAAAATTTTAATTTTTGTATATGTATTAACCGCCCTTAACACAATTATGTACTTATTTGGAGGCAACTGCTGATTTAGGCACCCAGGTTGTGGGCCAAATGGGCTGATCAGATCTTTGCCCCCAGATGAAGGATCTGCTAACAACAGGGGCCTATCCAAACCCATCAGGAGAGGATGGCATTAATGGCCTGAAAAAGTCCCAAACCACCTGAATTATAAAGTCATTGCAATAGTCTAGACTGGAGAGGCTTTCATTTTGGCTGTATACACAGTCCAAAAAGTTGCTGAATTGGTCTGGAGTGGTCAATAGAATATGTTGGTTTGTGCATGGGACCAGAGCCTTTCAAGTAATGAAATGTGAAATTGCTCCCACACTCAAAATTTTAAACCAACCAGGTCTGCCTGCTATTTATTCCCCAGTTTCTGCTGAAAAAGAGCTCCACTAGCACAGGATACCACCACCAGCTTACCTCAGTTTAGTGATGATGTTACATGTTGAATTATACACAAAACACTACCTTTTATTCCCAGCAGACAACAGTAATTTTTCCTCAATTTAGTGAGTGGCCAAGTAAATAGGTAGAAGATGAGAGAAAGGAGTTTTCTGGGTAGACTACAGACAAATTGACTCTTTTTTATGCTACCATTACACTAGTTCTACATTAAATTATATAAAAGCAGTACTGTACTTTTACAAGGAAATGGAATACTTGAATAAAGTTATGTAAATGTGTATGGATTAAAGAAATGCAATAAATAAATTAAAAGGTCATCCCTGTTGCAGAGCAGGAAATTTGTGGTTCACAAATGGATGTCACATGGGGCAGTTAAAGCTCAGCAAAAAAAACATTTTAAAGTCAGTGAAATAAGAGTGTAAGTTGGCATTATCTGCACATATTGTTCACATTTACTTTTAATTCACTGTTTGGCATGCTTATTTGCATACTTGTGAGCCAAATAATATATAGTAATAATAGGTAAAAATAAACGGCTACCTGATCTGCATTGTGGGCAGCACTCTCCATCCACACTCACAGCAAGGGTTCCAAGAGGACATGAAGGACACGATGGTGAGAAGCAAACAACCTGGCCTTGCTGGCACTCACACTGTCTGCATGCTCCTTCTGTCCACTTCTCCCCATTCTGAAATAGAATTGTTTAATAAACCTGTTTATTAGCAGTAACAATGAACTGAAATGAGTTCTTAAGTATTTATACCACTTTTCCCATGGCCTTTATAGCAATTATGGTGGCTATAACAGACTAATAAATTATGCCAACATGTTCAAGAATCCAAGGATTTTCCAATGTGTTTTTAGACTTTACATAAAACCACCGTTTTAATGTCCAAATATAGAAGGCCAGTGTATCACTTAAAACATGACAGTAGCTTTGTAGTAATATGTGTAAGTGTGAGATGTAACAGTTCTAAGTCAAGTTTTCCATAGATTGTATTTTGCAAGCATTGTATTTTGCACATGATTCCTTACTCCCAGTGTTACATATCTGGCTAAAATAAGAATACAAATAAAAATGCTGTCTATACAGGCTTCCACAGCCGTCATAAACAATATGCCAGCTTGCACTCGTGTGAACAGATATTCAAGGAAGGAAAGCAGGGTTTTTGAGGCAGGCACATTAGTAGCTTTGACAAGGAGCAAATATTACTGTATACTTGTGAGGAAACCAGCTGACCCCAATGAAAGTCAACAGCAACATACATATAAATATTATTATGGAATACTATAGTATGAAATACTACTTTTGAAATCAGTCAGAGCACTATTTAATGAACCTGCACCTATGGAGAAAATTAGAAAAAGTGGTGAGCCACATTTAAAAGTTTTTCATTTCCATTAATAGCTCTTATTCGATATCTTTTATAATATCAATAAGTGGTTTGCATGTGCTGAGGATCACCTTTGAATAAATTTAAAAGAAAACCTAGTCATTCTGGTTTATTACATATCCTCTTGATGTAAAAAATAAGCCCTCAGGGTATAAAACTGAACATGTCTTCCGTTGTATGACATTGATATATACTGTAAGGAAAAAAGTGAAGCGAAGTGAAATTTTGTTATGGATACCATACTGTGCAACTACCTACAACTTCAGTGGTTAATGAAATGCAAATTATTATGGTTTGTAATGAATTCTGATGTCTAACCTGTAACTGGGGTGTAGCACAAAGCTGTGGTTGAACAGCAACTGCTTACAACCCCTAAAACCTCAAGGATTCTAGAAGCTGTTCCTGGTATGCCATTTATCCAACATATGGAACCTATTAATCTGCCTGCTGACTTACCCTACCTACATAGTCAGCTTATTAATATGTTCCTATATTTAAGTAACATACAGCATACAGGTATTATCCAGGCTTTTTATTGTTGTTTATATAAACAAATCACACACATTCAGAAAAATGAAAATGCTTATAGCTGTTGTTTAATTCTAGCATGTTCCTTTACAAAACAATTATTTGTTACAGCTCTCTGTTCTGTATGCAGTTGACATATTGTCTCACTTTACCTTTATCACTACAGTATGTATACTGTTAATACTAATGCATTTGCTGACTGGTTACTGTACTCTGTCTGTATTTTAACTGGCCAACAGGCCTCATAGGGGTTGGAGTTCCAGAGTTATCTTGATTAGGTATCTGCTTCATTGTACCTTATTCATTTTTTTGCATACATACAAAAATTACAGCAACAAACACATCATATGCAGTATAATATAGCTATAAAAGTAATGGAATCAGACAAAAAATAAGTAATTCCATACAAATTTATAAGAAGGTAAAAGGACACACATGAAATATTTGTGCAATTTTTTTAATAATTGCCGTTGAAAAATGTCCCTGGTTTCTAGAAAATGTTATTTATGAATATATTAACAGCATATTTTGACCAAATTTTGCCTAATTAATTATATGCCTAAGGTGTTCCCAGTACTAGAACATATGTAGAATGTAAATAACTTTAAATTAAACACTTTATATGCACTGATGCATGGCCTCTGCCAGTGCGGCACGTAAACGTTAAATGAACAAGGGTTAAAGATTTTTGTGCCTGGAGGACAAAGTTAAATCAGTGACTGCATAGTTATATATAGTCTCAACATACTGCAAGCTACAGAAAATTTAAACACTTCTCTTCATGGACTCGTTTTATTACACATTCTAAGAGCCTAGCTGCCTGTCTGCATATTTATGTCTTTATCATGAAAACATTTATGTGAATTGATCTGTGCTATAGATTAAAGCTGCCATTACGGGAAAAAGTGTCACTGCATGTCTTCCTGGGACTCTGATGGACCCATACAGTCTATGATATCTAACTAAATATTAATTAACTCTACTCCTATCTGGTCCCTTGTGCATCTGTCACCATTTTCCATAGCAATGAGAAACAAGCTACCTAATTCAGATTATGAATATTTCAGAAATGTTCACTTAGGAGGTTAATTATTGAATGTCTTAGAAGTTTTAGAGTTTTTTTTTACCCTGGTAAATGGTTGAAGGGATCTCAAAAAAAATATTTTTTAAAAACCTGAAAAATTTGTTTTTGTAAACCGAAATTCGAGTTTTGACCTTTAATAAATATGACCCTTAATGAAATATGTGTCCTTATTTAATGGAGTGATCTGGCAGCTTCAGAGTATACACTGCTGGGTCCTAATGTGTATCAATGTACCTTATATTAAACCCTATGTATGGGTTTAATATTTATTTAATTGTAGTTAAGTAAGTGGGCACAGCATAGGTGAGGCAAGGTGAGAGCCTAATCTCAGGTAACACAAATGTGCTCTCACAGAATGCACACCATATGATAAGTTCTAGGTTTAAATTGAGGGAGATTAAAGTACATATCTATAAGGGAATATGAGTGAAGTATATGCTCTTCCTTACCGCTCACAGTCAGATACATTTACCCCTGGTCAGCCCTTTTATTTACCTCTGGCCTTAAAATGTATCCCTAAAGGCAATGTGTATTGCAGTTTACTTCATTATGACATACAATGTAACTTGCATGTATAAACTTATAAATAGGGCAGAGAAAATGTCTGCCTACCATATGAAATATGAAAGTTGGTACACTGAAATAATTGTGGCACATTCAGATAATGGGCCCATGGAGGGGTATGCTGCATTACTCCCATCACCCCAAATAAAAGCAAAAATGTATGAAAAATATTAGTCCTGGAAAAAGCATTACTTCTGTATCCAAAAACACCAGGACACCAGGAATGAATGGAGGAATGGTTAAGGCACCGGAGGACCTGGATGTTTGGATGTGCACCTGCATATACCTCATGAACAATTTGACTCTCTAAATTTAAAGTAGCAAGTTATGATTAATGTTTTGAAATGTGCTGAAAATAATTCTTCAGAGTTGAAATAATTAACACCAAAGCATTAACATTTTTGGACAACTGTTCAGCAGTTAAATACATTATATATATATATATATGTACATAGATATGTTTCTTACCACCAAATGTTTAATCCCACTCAAAGCTGAATCAGAATTCTGTAAACCAGAAAACAATAATTTGGTGAAAATATTAATGGCAAATATTTGAATTTTGTTCAAGGTTCATCTCCCAATTTATATCATATATGTCAATTAGTAAATACATTTCCAGTTATGTGGTGCCATTAGCTGCACATACTCAACCAGTCTGTGGCAAATCTACCCCACAATTATATTGTCCATAAATATCAAGTCTCCCCGGGTTAAGTGCAGTGGAATATAATAATAATTTAGATCTGACCAAACTGGACAATGCAGATTAAAATGTCATCATGTGAAAGCTGAACAACAGACAATAATAAAACAAGGGTGGTCTCCAATCAAAAAACTTTATTTGCAAAAAGAACGAAAATGTAATTCTAATCAATTTTCAAATTCAGTGGTTTTAAAGTTACATGTAACTAAAAATTGCAGTTGAAAGCTATGTGTCTATCCTTTGCTGTGCTCTGGGTCTGACTCTTAAAACAATGTAACAGTTATGTCTATTAATCAGCTGCACACAGCACTACCAGAAAAGAGAAAACAAACCCAGACTTTTAATAGCAAATACATTTCCACATAACTTTAAAACTAATGAAAATGTTTAATTAATGCATACTGGATAGTTGCTTAGCAAAACATTTTTCCTTAATTATGCAAAAAAAAAAGTATAAAACAACAAATATACCCACTTTGGAAAGTTTTAATTATTTAATTTCTTACCTGACTGTCATGTTCTTCATGAATACAGTAGCTTGTACTTGGCATACATTCTGGACAACATTTACCATTCAAATGAGCTAGTTCTTCTCCCTAAGAGGAAAAATGTCCTATGCATAAGCAATGCGCTGTAAAAATGCAGCTACCGTAATCAGCAGTCAGACTGTGGCATACATAGATATGTAAATATACTGTATGACATTTTACTTGTTGGTTATCATCTGCATGAGAGTTAACTCTTTCTGTTTACATGCACACCTTTCAAACTGTTTTGGTTAGGTGCTATTTGTGGTAAGCAGCATGCAACTTAGGGCAAATGATCATGAGTGGAATGTACTTTAAAAGAAGGGAAGAGACACAAAATAAAGTTAATGAGCCTCTGTACTGTGTTCTATACTACCCTTGAAGAGTGTTTGGAGGAGTAGAGAAAACAGTCCTTCCATCATAAATACATCCTGAGCCTTTTAGTATTCGGAAGGCTCTTCAACTATATATCTATATGGCATATTTACATGTGTGTTTCACATATCTCCATCCTAATGATTAATGCTTAGTGCAGGCAAAAAACGTATACCCCTAATGGAGTAAAAGGTTTCCTGCATTCTATCCAGCAAATTTATAGCTGTAAGCACAATCTTTTCTCTCTCTCAATGCAGAAACGTTAGGGTAATAGCACATGGGGCAATTTCAGAAAGAGTGGTGATTTTACTAGGTCTGAGAGTAGACCATCACGCAACAAATGATTGTTACTTGGGTGTCCATTAGCTTGTACATTTCATTTACTACAAAGTTTAATATAATTTAGACATTGACATTTACAGATAATATGCAGATTTTTGGGGGGGCACTTTGAATTATTTGCCTTTCTTTTATGCCTCTCTGCATCTGGTTACTAGGTTTAGTGATGCAAACTCATTCTAAGGTTAGCATTTTATTGTTTACGTCAAGATAATAGAAGTTCTGCTTTTCTTTTTTTTTTGATTAAGGAGCAATATATTCCCAAGGCAGGAAGTGATATATGTGGAAGTTCTAAGACCATACTAATTTCAATTTCAAGTGTGAAAGAGAGCATTATATTAACTTTTACCAGGACTTTGCATTTTTTACATCTATTTCTTACACTCTACATTTATCTGCAGGGATTTGTCTTGAACCTGCAGAGAACCTTTCTACATCCTTTAATCGTAGGTCTCTGCAGGAATTCCTTGTTTTTTTCCTG
The DNA here is from genome assembly GCF_017654675.1 of Xenopus laevis. NCBI lineage: Eukaryota > Metazoa > Chordata > Amphibia > Anura > Pipidae > Xenopus > Xenopus laevis. Next base: position 87,852,744 of record NC_054371.1, on the reverse strand, counting down.
CAGAGACCTTTTCCTTTTTTTTTTTTCCTTATTTCTTACACATATTTCTCTGCAGGTTTAATTAGATGCCACTTAACATGATTTGAAATATAACATAAGCATAAAATGATGGGCAGGTGTTAGCAGTTTCTATTCCTACTGTACTATGCTGTGGAATGAACCAGGCAACGTTTCTTATAATATAATATGTTATAAGCTGTCCTAGAAAAATTAGCTTATCAGATCAGTCAGATTTGGTGACTAAAAGGTTATAATGCCCATTAGCAGCCAAAAACAGGGTAAATATATGTTGATTCTGTAATTGGCTGCATTTAGGTTTGCATGAGCTGTAAAATGTGTATTCAATATCTTTTATGTTGGAAACATAAGAGCCAAATGCCAATATTATTAATGGGGTAGATTATTTTTAAAATCTTTCCATGAAACTGTTAATTACAGAATAGGGTTAGACAGGACAGGCTTGGAGTAGTTAGAATTTTTTTAACTTCTTAAATAGTTAAAAGTCTACCCACTTTTTTTTTTTTTTTATGGACTCACTCAGTTGGGCTTGTGTAGAAATATGTATAAACACAGTCTGAACTTCCAGAAATAAATATAATGTCTGTCTGCTTTCCAGAGAGACTTTCCATAACCCACTTTGGAAAGTGGAGGCGGAACTTCCCAGAATCCATCACTTCAAAATGAAACAAGGTGAGGGTTCATTTAACTGTGAGCCTAAGAGGGTTGGGGAACAGGTCACTGCAATCACAGATAGATTATTATGGTTTTCTTTTAATATGTAGAATTAGGTATGTCTGTATAAAATAATACATATATATTTATTTCTGGAAGTTCAGATGGATTATGCAACTTTCCTACATAAACCCAACTGAATAAACTCATGCCTAATGGGGATATATGTTCCCTTTAAAATCAGTTTCAAAATATGTTTATATATTGTGTTTATCATATGCTGTATTATAATGTTATATGTTTGTAAATATATATTTTCTTAATTTGTCCTAAATTGCTGTGCTGTGGGGCTCAGTCACTTCTAGTTTGGTTACTGGCTTGGCATGAAAAACACCAATTCCTTATGTATTTTCTTTTTATTTGACAGTTGGCACATTGTTATTTGCCAGTTCTGGATGGTATAATAAAACCACAATAACATAAATTGTGGTCAACAGTGTTTAAAATAGGTAACTAAAAATTGTGAAATTATATATGTAGAACTTTTAATGACTTCAACTGTGGAATACTCTTTTTTAACTGCAAAGGGTTATTTTAATATATTTACAAAATAAAGATGGTGGAGTTTAAGTGCCCTGCTGGATTTACTGTCCCTGACCTTATTATGGCTACATGATTATATCCAATGTCTTAAAATAAATATATTTTCACTTTGAATATTCTTTCAGTAATAAAAATACATATATTATAAACCTTGGGAATTACTTAAAGCTTGAATTTGATGGACCTGAACTGTTTAATATTCTTTTTAAAATACTGCAAATGGTTATTTTAAAATATTTACTAAATAAAGATGGTTGTGTTTAAGTGCCATGCTGGATTCACTGTCCCTGACCTTATTATGGCTACATAATTATATCCAATGGCGTAAAATAAATATATTTTCACTTTAAATATACTTTCAGTAATATGAATTCATAAATTATAAACCTCGAGAATTACTTAAAGCTTGTATTTGATGGAAGTTACAGGAGTCCGCTAGCAAGTGTCTCACACTGAACAAAGTAATACCATAAATACATTTGACAAAATGCGCACACTAATTTATAGCTGATACTTTATATTACGCGGGAATTCTAGGTAAAAAACTTTTGGGGGGTAAGAAATAAAGTGGTTTCCATCCAAAATTGCACTTTGCACAATGCATTGTTCGTAAATAAGGATTTGTGTTTTTAATCATAAATGTAACTTTGTGTCGGGGCTAAGATTCAACTTCTGGGAATTTTTAGTAGATCAGCCACATGTGTATTCAGTAGCTTGATCTACAGATTGTCTTAATTTGTATATTATACATCTGCAATGCTGGAAAAGTATAAATAAAAAGTATAATATAAAAAATAATGTGAAAAATTATTGTAAAACATCCATGCAGAAAGTGAGAACAAGATGAATAACTCTTTCACCATGTGACATAAATGCAGATGACAAAGTGAGCACTAATTTTTGCACACTGACATTTGGTTTTTTTCACTGAATAATAATAGAAAAGTATTCCCGACAGCTGGATGAAAAGTGTGTTATAAAAATATCCAAACATTTGTCATAATAAATCTTTGTGGAATCAAAGTTCTTATTTGAGCGGTACAGAAAAAGAACTGGTGGCATGTTATCCTATCTATGCAGCATTTAGTGGATAGAATTTTTGCAGCTAAGCAAAGCTATGTGCATTTGGTATGCTGTCATTTGTCCAGCTACACAGTCACAGAAATAAATAGGGTTCCAAACTCCATGAATATAGGGATAACACTGTTTGTCTAATAGTCTTGATATAATACAAATCACACTCAATACAGCGGTAACTGGAATAACAGCATGACACCTTGCATGCTAAGGCTATTTGAGTTTTAAGAGATAATGAACTTGTGTGTGAACATTCCGAATATAATATCCTTCTTTATGTTCATATTCATTGAATTACAGAGCATAACATCAATCATGATGATATTTAGGGCCTCATTAACAAATAGCAACTACAGCAGTAAGCCTGTTTATACTTTGGAGATGGGCACGTATCCTAAAGTGGTTTTAATACACCCATTCTATTAAATGCATGGACTTCTAAAAACAGAATGGATTGAGAGAATTAGATTTACATACACAAGTCCTATATTGCAGAAGTGCAGTTACCCATAGCTTCCACTGGTCTGCTACAAGTTGTTAAATGAAAGCAAAAAAGTTTGCTATTAGCAATTAACTACACTTCAGAAGTTTAGCCTCTATATTCCCTTTTGTCACTTAGGGTATGATAAACAAAGGAGTGAATTTGAAAAAATATCACCTACAATTTACCAGTTAGTTGCAAGGCATGCATGTCAGCGTTATAATATGAAATGAGCTATGCCGTTATTTAAGTCAGTACCCTTACCCATGAGCATTCCACTTTGGCACACTGGGCTTTCTGACAGGTGACTTTCCCTTGTGCACATAAGCAAAAATCACAGGAACTTCCATTCCAGAGATCACCATGATACCGCACTGAACCCTCATACAGGCAACTTCCTTTAGATGGCACACATTGCTCACAGCACTTGCCAGCACGCTTCACCTTTGTCTGGCCCTGATAAGAGAAATAGACAAATATGTTGCTCTTGTGGCACCGACTTCATTACAGTTTAGCTGATATAACACTATATATGCTCCAGATATATTATAATATTATACATTATACTATGTATGCTCTATTTAACCACAGTACACAGTTAAGCAATGGAAAACTTGCATTACTTGTGAACCACAACTCCTAGCAGCCTTCTGGTATTGGAGAAATGCTGGGAGTGGTAGAACATCAATCTTTGTTAAGCTACATACTTTCTGTATATTAAAGGCTACAAGTATATTAGGAGCTTATATTTAACAGTTTACCATAATAAGAGTAAATAGTGCATGGGAATGGATGCCATGTACTTTTGTACACCACCATAACACATAAATTCTATTATCCCATGTAGAGACAACTTTTCCTTTTATCGGAGATAAATATTTTGGGAAAAGTATACCCATGGCACTCCCAGCTGCTCCCTCTGTACACTAAGCTGGGTACTGGGAATTGGTGTTACCAGAGGACAACAGGACTGACATAAGTGTTCCAGAAGCAGTTGATCAAACTGCTTGCTATCCCACCAACCTGGGCCCCTTGGTTGTTAAGTGCACAAATACATTACCTTGTCACATGTAACAGGGTAGCAGTTTTTTGTGTGGCAATTCACATGTCCTTTGTCGCATATACAAGTTGTGCAAATATTTTTTTTCCATTGCATTCCATGCTGCTCAAAGACATAAATAAAGACACAAATAAAAAATCAATAAGGTTAACACTGTAAAAGGTTGTGTAGAAATATTTCATACTCTTCACAAGAAATGCCAGCCTAATTCAAACGACTCACAAATATCTGTACAGCTCCATTAAAATATTTGTGGTCCCAAATTCACTGCTGATCTTGCATCCAGAGCAGATTTTAAATTACTTTAATCAATAAACAGGCCCACACACGCCCACACTAAATCCAATATATCTTGTGATTGCTATTTTGACTCAATTAGAATTTAAACCCACATTTTACTGATAAATCTATCCAGCTGTGGCCCATAAGCATTCAGGGGGTCACCTCGCTGCTTGTAATAGATATTAAATCATCCTAAGGGTAGAACTACATGAGCGCTTGTACCTGAATCTGTTCCGTCACGCTGACATTTATCGCAGGCGTCACGTTGGATGAGCTGAATCTAAGATAAGTTATAGGAATGTTGGACATTCTCACTGCGTGCATCCGACACGACTGTCGGATGAAGACGCAACATGCAATGTTCGCATCGACAGTCGTGACGTGTCGGATGCATGCAGCAACAACGTCCGGCATTCCTATTACCCTAAATTCGGTGCATTCGACATGACACCAGCGATTCATCTCAGCACGTCAGAACGGATGCTATTGCAGGTAAAATCACTCCTGTAGTTCTACCCTAATAGACTGTTACTCTTAACTGTTTCTATCTATCCACACAAGGACACAGATGGATTAATCAGCTGCACAGGTATGTGTGTCAGATCAGCATATTCACGGACGAAGCCATCTGGACTCCAGGGAGGATTTCCTGTACACAAAAAGCACTGGACCAGAACACATGTTTTATAAAAGATGTCATAAAACAAGACCCGATTCATAGAAAGTTCGCATTTTGCTATTTATGGTACTGGTAAATATTTCAATCAATAGAAAATAATGCTTATGTGTCATCAAGCGTTTGAAGAATATCATGTTAATGATCATGTTTCTCTAATCAAGGTATAATGCATCACATTACTTCCTTGAACAGTTATCATATAACATACTATTATATCACATTATTTAAGAAATATATTATAGTTTGTGTAATTTTGTACACTTCACTCTGTTGCAAAAACAATTGAACATAAGGTTCATTTCATCTACTGAAAATAAAACAAACCTCTTTTTTTTAATAAGGTACCAGTGAAAAAAGTACAAAAAAGAAATATAATATATTATACATAATATATCTTTTTTATATAGGTAAATTTTTTTTATATATTTACCATGTGCAATTTATTATATATATATATATATATATATATATATATATATAATATATATATATATATATATATATATATATATATATATATATATATATATATATAATCAAAATCTGGAATAAAGCATTCCTGTGCCAGCACTTTTGTAAAACAAGTGTCTTTTTATTTCATTTCACACATCACAGTGCTCCAACGTTTCGGTCCCTCTTGGGACCTTTCTCAAGGATCCAGATTTTGATTATATGATTGAGAATTGGCCGTGCACCCCTGAGATTGCTTGATTGGAGTGCGGATACTGAAGATATATAACTATATATATATATATATATATATATATATATATATATATATATAGGGTTTTTTTTATTATTTGACTACATCCAAAATCAGAATAAAGAAGATACATGTTATTGTATCTGCAGTTCATAGTTCAAGTCTACTGAGGATTCTACCCTAAAACAGACTTTTCTGCTTCCTTTTTTCACATTAGCATGTCCTCCAATGACATAAATTCTGGTCTTATACTTATGATGTTACTTCTGTTTTTTATTGTAGGCAGTGGGTAAAGGGTAGTTTGTCCTGCTGCAGAACCAGGTATAGGTCTGGGTCCACTAGATCTTCACATGTTCTATTCAAAGGTTTATCCTTTGAAATTATACTTTGAAAGGTTTATCCAAATGAAACTACTATCATGTTTTAGAAAACATTTCTGAAGTTCAACCTTTTAGATGTTATATAGTCCCTTTAAAAAAGAGCAGCATGCATGCACAAAATGAATCATATTAATTGCATTATTGCCATAATTTAACATGTATTGAATAAATAGCTTTAATAGGAGCAAATGCCAAGAAGTCTTTAGTGCAGAACTCTTTTACACACTTTATGACTAGCACTTCACACAACACATCCCACAGCACATCCAAATAAACACAAATTCCAGGCTCACAGGGACTAGTATAGGTACTGATAGTTCCAAACTATCTCAATAACATCCTATTTTAGATCCAGGCCCATATATCTATGCTTGCTGTATTTATTGAACTATAGCCTTTTAACTCCATGTATTCTACTGAAGTACATACAGTGGTGTGTAACCTAACATCTCTTACTTTTTTAGACAAAACAATTGTGAAGATCAAAGAATCAGCCAGATATCGATCTGGCAGGTTTAAAAATCACATTGGGTGTGGACCCCATTGGCTCATTGATTGGCTCATTGATGCAGTGCTTGCATAGTTGGCCAGCATTTAAGTTGTTGTGATCTTATGATTCAGCCCCATAAACTATCAACCTGATATCATATTAGGAAATGTCTGCTGGTTTGGTGCCCCCCCCTTTTAAACCTATGTTAAAAAATGTGTTCCTTTGCAAAATGCATGGTTGGCTTCTTATCCTGCTTCTGTACTTAAAGGGGAAAAAATGCAGTTTGTAAAAAGTATTTCTCTTTTCCACTTTAATTAAGACTATCACAAATAGCATCCTCTTAATAAGGTAGAGTAATCAAAATTTATATAATCTACTGTATCTTTTCACATGACCCTTACTGCAAATTATATCCCTATAAAACGACACATTCTTACATTAGAATGTTCATAACGTAAAGGAAAACTATACCCCCAAAATGAATACTTAAGTTTATATCAAATTAAGTGGCAAAATATAGAATCTTACCAAACTGGTATATATATTTAAGTAAATATTGCTCTTTTACATCTTGTCTTGAACCACCATTTCATGATGGTCTGTGTGTTGCCTCAGAGATTAGCTGACCAGAAATACTATAACTCTAACTGTAACAGGAAGAAGTGTGGAAGCAAATAACAGAACTCTGTCTGTTCATTGGCTCACGTGACCTAACATATATGGTTGGTTTGTTTGTGTGCACTGTAAATCATACGATCTTATTTTTTATTTTTTAAAATGGCAATTTTCTATTTATGATTACCCAATGGCACATACTACTAGAAAAGTATATTATCATGAAATGGTTTATTTACATTAAGCAGGATTTTACATATGAGCTGTTTTATGCAATATCTTATTATAGAGACCCACATTGTTAGGGGGTATAGTTTTCCTTTAAGAGTCATGTACAGTAATGTGCTTGTATACAGTGCAATATCCAGCCACTCATACATCTAATGCATATGTATAAAAGCAGACATAATTCAAATACACACAAATTTGTCCTGAACCAGTCTACAAAGAGTAGGCATATTTTAAAGTAGCAAGTGGAAATGCTATACAGCACTGATTTGTATTTATTAATGTTGAAAAAAGGGGGGAAAGAAGAAAGGTGAGAGAGCTCAAAAGTAGGAAAAAGAGATGTTGTTATTTTTGTATTTTAATTAGATAAAACGCATACAGCATCTGACTAAGTATGATGGGATAGTATTGGGATAGTGGGACAATATTACAGTTAGAGGGCTGTATTTGTCAACCGAAAGTCTTCCTAATAGCCTGTTATTAGTACATTCATGCAACGTTAATTTTATTGCCAGCAACAGATCTTGTGGAATCCTTAATAAACATTTTGGATAGTGCACACAGAGCATTCAGTGGAGCAGAAAAACACATTTATTAAAGGTTTTCCTAGGGAGAGAAGCAGTGGAAAATATGACCTTTATCAGCAAAATGTGGAGAGTCATTCAGAGATGTAAGGGCACTCTAGATTTCCTATACCCCCACGACATTCCTGTCTAATATAAAGCACTTTGCCAACAAATTCACATTCTTTCAAAGTCCTTTTCCAGTTAGCTAAGAACAGTCAGCCATTAAATTACAAAAGAATATGTGAGGCAAAGAAAAATACTATGCTCTACCTGTGAAATGTTTGTTGAAACCATGCTGGGAGTTGTAGTAAAAAAGAATAGGTTGGTTGAAAATCACGGATACAGACATTTTATTAGCTATGCACCACATGATACAGGTGCAGAACATTTCTGCACCTTGCTGCCTATTATGCAAAGGGTACAGCTGAACTGTGTAAATAACAAAATCCACTGGAGAGCCACGCAAGTGCAATTATTGTATTGCTTTATTTAGAGATGCATAGTACTACATGTTTCGGATCACAAAAAGGCAGGAAAATGGGCAAAACCCCTATAAGTGTAGGAAGTTCTGTAAGTGTAACATCAGACAAGTATGAGTGACATTTAATACAGTGTTGCTATAATGAATAAGGTAATTATCTGACAAAGACATTACCTCATATGTTTTTCCTCCAACATGACAGGATTTTAAAAGGCACTCGGGACAACACTTTCCTGGAACAACAGCCAAGGTTTCATCCTGACAAATATTAAGTTTTAGTTGTCAAAAGGATTTAGCAAGAATAGAGAGCAAAAAAATTATTTTTTTTTCAAGCCAACAAATGAATAGATGGCCAGTTCAGACAGGCAGATAAGACTTTTTAAGGCACTAAAAATTCCAAATGTAATATGTCACCGACTTTACCTAAGGCCATACTGAAATAGTAATACAAATGCCTTCCAGGTAAAATACTGTATTAAACTAGTGCATCTTCATTTCCATCTCATCTTTATGCTATCAGGTCTCTACTATTATGTCTTATAAAACAGGCAGTGTATGGTATTACATTTATTTTGTTTCTTTGCAAATTAACATGGTGCTGTAGCTAGACATGCCCTTGCTTTAGTACCCTCAGAAAAGTCCAGGTACTGTCTGGATACATTTATTTATTGAGTAGCCTTAACATACAGTGCAAATATCTTAAACTAAAATATTGAGAGGAAAATAGAACTGTTTTTTTAAAGGCAGTAAAATGTGTAAATATAATTTACTGTATGGTCCTTCTCATACTATAAAAGCATGAAGTGTGTATAATAGGCTGCATTTAAGGGAATACTGTCCTCATTAATGTTGTGCCTATAAGGGGGATGAACAGTTCCTGAACTCAGGTAGCTGTCTTAAAACTATAGCAATCCTATGTTTTATACACTCAGAAAGGGTCTCAAAAGAGTTATGTCAGATCTATAATCTTAAATGAAATGCATATTACATTTAGATACAATTAGATATTTCCACTCCAGAGCCCACTGCAAAACGTCTAAAACTAGGGTATTAAGATGCAATATTTTAGCATATTCCATGGGACTTAGAAAGTGTCATCTAAACTTGTTTTGCCCAAATGCAGGGGGTCTAATACTAATAATACAAGAAAAATAGGCACTGTGTGCAGTCAATAAGGCCCCATTGCATGTGGGTTCATTTGCCATGTAGGTATGCTTGCTACAAGATCAATCAATAAAAACACTGATGGTTAAAGAATAATATATGTATTGTCTGCATTAGAAACCTACCTGGCCCCTACATAGCAGACTTACTTAGCAGTACAAAATACTGCTTTCCATCAGGACCTTCATCAGAGACCCACTTTTTCCACTGGATACCCAAGCTAATGCAACATTTATGCCACCCTCTAACATGGTGACATAAATTACAGGTATAAAATATAACATAACAGGAAACCATAGTAAATATAAGTTTCAAAAGCCCAAATAATGACTGGGCTCTCTATATTTGTAAACCCTATAACCTGCTTTTCATGGAACAAGGAATGAAAAGCCCAGTTAAGTTACACTGTTGTATCATTTTGATAGCTGCTCTTTTACAAAATGTGGCATCACCATGAGATCAAAAGAGATCAAAATGAATGGACTGTGTATTTCAGCCAAGTCACTTTAAAATCATTGTATACCTCACCTTTTCACACACTTTAGGCAGACAATCCACAGTTGAGCATTGGATAACACCATTCCTGCAAGAACACCTAGAACAATGACTCAGCTTCCACTCTGCTCCATCCAGCACCATGCTGCCATTAAGAGAACAAGGCTCTGCATGATAGGAAAAGAAATGATAAATAATCTTGACTGCTTTTCAGAATAATAGCTTTTCTATTTTCAAAGAAATCAGAGGGAATCAGAGATGTGATAGAAGCATCAGTGGGACCTACTGAACATTTTAAACTCTTGACAGTATTAAAAAATCTGAACACTCATGTAAGTCACTAAATATGGAACAACGCATGCCAGTGTTCAGGTGATATGATCAATATGGACAGGAGAACATTGGGAGTAGACAGGGAAAAATATTTGAGATTGTAAGGACAAGGCTCATAGGACACCTCACCCTGAGTTAGGTGCAGAGTGCAGCCAGACACCAGCAGAAGTGTTCTCAGCATAGTCGCTCATAATAAATGACCCCTAAAGTCTCTTTAATGACAGGCCTTTTTGACGTGTTGCAAATCACATTCCTAATCTGTCACTCCTTGTTGGTTGATACAATAAATTGCAGTGGCATCAGTGGCAATTTAACTCTTACAACATAATTTTCCTTCAGCATGTGGCCAATTAATTGTAAACACCCAATGGACCCCTGGCACAAAGTGCTTTAATCAACATTTTATTAAGTAATTTGAAATAATGCACAGTCAACCCTTTTCATTTAATACACTGCCTTTTGTGTTGATAGGAAATGTCATTGAGAGCCTTCAGACTAAGTGTTCTTAATTGGATTCAGAATCTCATTTAAACAATTGGACTCTTTCCTGTGTTACTAATTAGATAGACCTGTCTACACAATTGAGTACATGGTCAGAGAAAATAGGTGAAAAAAATAATGAGTTGGCCTGTTCAATTAGTGATAGATATTTGGTATTCATTGGGCTAAACCAGGCATCTCATTTGTTCATATACATAAAATATAGATTTTGATTTCAAGAAGTCATATGGATCTTATAGATATGCCTAAGGCTGTGGCAGAACTAGAAGATAAAATTTATGTTGACAATTATGCCACTTACAGGCACAGTTCACAGAAATAATATGATTACTTCCATTTTTTTATGATTAACATCTGTGAAGTACATAAAGTACTCTGAGTGGTCAGCAAAATTTTAAATTGCTTCCATTTCACCCATGGGAAATGTTTTCCATAGCTCTGCAACGGCTCAAATTGCCCACACAGAGTGCTGCATTACCTTACTCAGGGTTACAGAGATATGGTAATTCATATTATCTTTCAAAATAACATTTCCTCTTCTTTTGGATGCTAGCATTACATTACTTAAAAACACATTTTTTTTTAGCAACTGTAAGTAGGTTTAATATTCATCAATGCTTTCTTATGAAGGAAAGAATGAAAACAAAATGTACAGTGTACATTCCTTCTCTATAGGTATGGGACCAGTTATCCAGAATGCTCTGGACCAGGGGTTTTCTGGATAAAGGGTCTTTCTGTAATTTGGATCCCAATACCAATAAAAAAAATCATTTAAACATTTGAATAACCTCAATAATGTTTTTTTTTTTTAATTAGGATTAAATACAAGGTACAGGTATAGGATATGTTATCCAGGAACACATTATCTAGAAGGCTCCAAATTACAGGAAGGTCATCTCCCATAGACTTCATTTCAATCAAATAATTCAAAATGTTAAAATTGATTTCCTTTTTCTCTGTAGTAATAAAAAATGTACCCTGTACTTGATCCAAACTAGGATATAATTAGTCCTTAATGGAGGAAAAAATAAACCCTATTGGGTTTATTTAATGTTTAAACTTTTTTTATAGTATTTTATTTAAAGTATGGTGATCCAAATTACACAATGACCCCTTATCCAGAATGTTTAGGAGGTTTTCCAGATAACAGTTTCTCATACCTGTACTGTTTTATTATAAAACAGAAATAAGTTTTTTACATTTGAATAATTTGGTTATAATGGGATCCATGGGAGGTGGCCTTCCTGTAATTCTGAGCACTGGCATAACTACCTATACAGAGGAGCCAGCAGCTATGGGGGATCCCCGCACTGCGGGGTCTGCTGTATCATAGCCCCCCTCCCAGAACTGCCTTTTACCTTTAAAATAGCATTGTGTTGCTGGCCTGGTGGGTTCAGCACCAGCGGGTCGGGAGGGTCAGCTATGGGGGATCCCCGCACTGCGGGGTCTGCTGTATCATAGCCCCCCTCCCAGAACTGCCTTTTACCTTTAAAATAGCATTGTGTTGCTGGCCTGGTGGGTTCAGCACCAGCGGGTCGGGAGGGGGCCAGGGGACTGTTTGCGTCAGGCTCCTCAGTAGATATTTTGGTGGGGGGGGGGCCCCAACGCTACACTACTGAATCTGAGCTTTCTGGATAATAGGTTTTTCCCGATAAGAGATAGCATACCTGTATTTGCATTTATGCATAAACTGCATTACCATTCTGCTTGTCTCAATAAACTCTTTCTCCAAAGAGAGACGTAGAACAGACAATAGGTTTTACAAGTGCCTTACATAAGCATAATTACATCTTTCTTTTATTCGATGTATTTTTCTGGAGAATGCCTCAGTTAAAGCAAATGTAAGGTTGAATTTCGGGTGCATCTCTCCTTCTTTGCATGGTTAGTAACAGTGAAAATGTAAATCAGCCTGCGTGACAATGAAATAAAGTTCAAAGCAACTTTCCAGTGTAAATTAATTAAATGTTCATCTGTGTAAGGGTAAGGGCACATTCTAAGATTCGGGGAGATTTAGACAAAGCGCCTCTTCTTCGGGCGACAAATCTCCCTGAAAAGCCTTCCAAATCTAAATCAGAATTTCCGGCAGGATGGCACTCGGAGCGATTTGTTTTCCAAAGTCGCCCAAAGTTGCCTCACAAGGAAACTTTGGGCGACTTCAGAAAATGAAGTGCTCCGATTGACATTCCGCTGGCGATTACGATTCTAGCTGGCGGGAAGGGTTTTCAGGGAGATTAGTGGCCCGAAGAAGAGGCGCTTTGTCGCTGGTTGACGAAATCTCCCCGCATCTTAGTGTGTGCCCTTACCCTTAAAGTTTAGTAGCAATTGAAGATTTTCTGTATCCCTTTCTGTTATCTTCTTTTTCATCCTAAAACAATGTAACATAAGTCAGTCCACCTCTATTTCTTAAAATAGGCTGCTACAGTATATTGTTTCCATAGGCAAAGTCAGCAGAGAATATAAACAAACAGATACTGCTTTCAATTACAATTAAAACCATTTTAAAGGACAAGGTGAGGCAAAAAATAATCCTTACTTTATTATCTATGGGATTGTGATTGGAGTCTCTGAACTTTGCTGTACAATTTTCTGAATGGATCTTAGTCAGTTATCTTTGCCCATTGCTACTTTCATTAATGTATACTGGACAGTGACTTTCTTTCACAATGCAAAAAAAAGTTTTTTGGTGGGTATCCCCTTTAAGAGTATAGCTTTATTGTCTTTTCTGTGTGATATATTGCCAAAGTCATGATGGAATTTACATATGCTTAACTGTTGCCTCCATCACTGTGAAACAATACCCTAGATCAGCCCTGTCATAATTATTTTACTGTTGTGCTTTTTGTGCATACTCACAAGTTAAGGGCACCTGGTTTGTGTGTGAGTATTCAAGTGTTTGAGTGTGTGATATTGACTTAACAATGATAAAATAAGGTACTCACCTCCAGTTCCCACACACACTGGGCAGCATTCTCCAGGTACGACATGCTCACTTTCCCCCTTCCAACATCTCAGGTTTGGGCAAGGCTTTGAAGTACAGGTTATCTTGCTGTTCCAACATGAGCATATTGTGCATTCAGAGTCTTCCCACTGGGTTCCATGCTATAATACAAAGATATTTATAATAATAATAATCAAAAGTCAAATAAGTGTTAATCAATTTATTTGAGACACAGGAAAGAAGAGAACCCATGTGCAATGATTGATGTTCAATTTCAATATATGTCTGTAAATCAGATAATATTCTCCTTATAGGGTTGGTGCCTAAAAATATATGGTTCCAACCCAGTCATGCTACATGCCCATAAACTCAATTAACAAAGCCTAACATTGGCAAAAGAGTTGTGCCATGTTAGTTACTGAGATGAGCAGGAGACTTTTTATTTGGTTAAAGATTGATACACATTTCTTATATTGTCCAGTGGGTCAGTACATAAGCTCAGTAAATTCATATCTGCAATACTGCTAAAACACCCAATTGAAGTCTTCATGCAATCTGTTTGTCAATTTGAGAAAACCAGGTCTGTTTCAGAACACAATTTTAGGATTTGGGTGTATACCAAATCCACTACAAAAGACTAGGCCAAATCCCAATTTGAAATAGCAAAAAAAAATAAAAAACTGAAAGGAAAAACTAGAAATTGCAGACTCTGCACCTCCATATTATACACTGTCAAACAGTCTAAAGTCACTTGGTAATGGAAAAAGTAATGTGATATGGGTGTGGATTTGGTTCAGCCAGGCACTCAGATTTAGCCTAATCTTACAGAAAAATAATTTTTGGTGCATCCCTACAAAATGTAGCAAGCGTTAGCTGTCCTGCAGTCAAATCTCATATTCCAACAATGCTTTGAATAATTTGAAGCGCATGCAAGACATTGTGGGACATGAATGGTTCAAGAGCCATGTCAAGCAGTGCAGAAAACACAAAGGGATAAACATATATTTCTTTCCTTAAATCATGTGCTTCAAAGCTTTAAATTAATGTATATTGGAATACTGAATTATTATTTAGAGTTACATTTTCTTTCATTTTGCAAAATTCCATTTTTTTCACTATTTGGGAGGCTTTTCCCTTTAATGCTCTACATTTGTGACAGTGTTGAGATACACAGTTATCCAAAAATACCTAAAAAGTCTCCAGTGTTTGAAACATAACGTATTTTTATATACGTTATAATCTTACAGAAAAATAGTTTTTGGTGCATCCCTACAAAATGTAGCAAGCGTTAGCTGTCCTGCAGTCAAATCTCATATTCCAACAATGCTTTGAATAATTTGAAGCGCATGCAAGACATTGTGGGACATGAATGGTTCAAGAGCCATGTCAAGCAGTGCAGAAAACACAAAGGGATAAACATATATTTCTTTCCTTAAATCATGTGCTTCAATGCTTTAAATTAATGTATATTGGAATACTGAATTATTATTTAGAGTTACATTTTCTTTCATTTTGCAAAATTCCATTTTTTTCACTATTTGGGAGGCTTTTCCCTTTAATGCTCTACATTTGTGACAGTGTTGAGATACACAGTTATCCAAAAATACCTAAAAAGTCTCCAGTGTTTGAAACATAACGTATTTTTATAAACCTTAATTGTGTTTAATACAGGGCATTAGTAATACTTTAAATGAGACATTAAGATTATAGTTGGTTAATATGAAACTGAATTTGAAAGGTTTTTTTTGTAGTAAAATATGCCAATCATTTGCACCAAAATAAGGTATTGTCTAAATACCCTAAAATATTTTCAATTAAGAGCTATGAGCATTGCACCTGAAAGAAACTAGATTAAGAGAGCACCAAGATCATTCAAACTTTTACTGTTGCAGGATAAGAACATTTCAGACAGCATAACCTTTCATTAAATTTGCTATACAGTTTTTTCTTTGCAGGATAATTAAAGGCCATCATGAAGTGACTTTCACAAACTGCAACATAGGAACTATCGGAACACAGAGAGGAGGCCTTCACAGTGGTGATTAGGCCCATCTCCCTGAGCTGAATGTGGCAGCTGCACGCACACTATGCCAAGACTCCAGGTTTACAGCTTCTGGGCCAAAACATAAGTTTAAGACAGGTCAAGCGGAAACCATAAAGGTAACCTGCTCTGACACAGTTTCACAAAAATTACGCCTCAATAAACTCTTAGTGGATTCATAATAAGAGACAGCCAAAGTTATAAACAGCGAGACAGAGCTAGATGGAGTTTCCAACTCGATTTTCTTTATTGTTTGTGGGTAAGAGCTAAAGAAAATCATGTACATGTTTTCAAAGTTTTCAACGTTTATATAACTAATATAAAGGACTAGTGTTGACAACAAAAAAGGTTTGTATGCATAAATATAATGAATTGTCATGTGAGGGGCTGATTTACTATTTACTATGGACCTAGAAAATCATGAAGGATTCCTATCAGTTCAATATTTTCCCCATGTACCAAAACTTTACTGAATGCCAGTGACATGTTGATCAAGTCAGTTCTACCTTTAATTATAAACGTAATTATGGAAAATGTTGGCAACATTTTCATAAGTAAGGGGACATTGCATTAAATGTATTTATGGAAAACATTGGCAACATTTTCATAAGTAAGAGAACATTGCATATCAAAGCATAAAGGAAATTTTAATTTCCTGGTGTTAGTGACTCTGTAAGGTGCAAAACAAAATAGTATCTGGTAACATCTAATACAGTTATAGCAAATTAATGGTTTTATTACTAAAACCAATATCAGACAGAAAATACTTCCTATTTATTGTTAAGAAACATCTTTACTTTTTTAGGACAGTCTATCTTGCTTACCTACAAACAAACTTATGGTCCTATATGGTTGGTGCCCATGGAAAAGGCCTCAAAAAATGTGAGATTATGGCAATGCGCACATTCATAAACATGTTTTAAAAAATGAAATGAATAAATGTTCTCTTCAGCAAGAACTCTGATCACGGGCTTTGACATCCCTTATGTGGTTTCTCAGTTAGAATCACAGAGATGTACTAATCTGTCATGTCTGATCCTTTCTTTGCACCTGCCTGAGGCACCAATGTATAATGCAAAGCTCCTGCAACAGTTGTATCTTTTTTTTCACAATAATTCCTCCTGAGCAAATAACAAATTGTTAACAGATGTCAAGTTCTGCTGATAGACTGTGGAAGAATATCTTACAAATTGTAAACACAAGCTATTCTTCATACAAAGGCGCATATTGCCTGTGCATGATGGCACATAACTAATGCTGTATAATAGGAAATGTGGTTGGGAAGTGACCAGATGTTATGTCTCTGTGGAACTCCCAGCCAAGCTGCAGTCACTAAGCTAATCAGGAATGAAGGTGCTGCCCAGCCTCTATTGGGTTTAGTTCTTACGATCCAAAAACAATCATTTACCGTGTGTATTTTTTTTATAAATAAAAACAAACAGTAAATAGCTTTTTGCAGAACAGTGATGATAAAAAAGAAAACACATGAATTGCATTTCACATAGCCTGTATAAATAAGAGATAACTTTATTACTACTGAACTGTGGAAGCCAGATGGTTTTGCACCAGTTCAATTTTTCATATCTATCATTTTCCTGGCAGTTAGAAAAGTTTTTAACAAATTGACATACTTATCGAAGGAAGACTATACCTCTTTCAATTTGTATGAATGGGCCCCCCTTGCGAACTCAGGGGCCCTACTCCCGGCATTCGTCTCCCCCTCCCCAGAAGCAATGCACACCTTATACCTCTTTCATGCTCCTTAACTGCTGCAGACGTGCAGCTGTAAATGGGAGTGGGTGTGGATTGGCAGGGCCCATAACTGCCGGGGCCGACCGGGTTTTTTCCCGGTTTCCCAAGTTCAGCCCTGGCTGTAAGTGTAAACTTATGACTGTACAGAGCAGCATAGATGAGTAACACTATATAAATGAAAATATACGTACATACTTTCTTTCCAGTGCAGAAAATAATCGTCTGAATCGGAGCACTAATGCCCATCCAATTTGGACAATTATCATTATGAAAAGGTAAAATAAAGACAATGGAACTAATTTGTCAAAACAGGACACTTTTATACCTGGGCAGTATCTAATGACAACCAATCAAATGTTTTAGACAAAAAATTTAACTCTATGGACATGTGTCTTATTATTAATAAGGCTTTGCGAGAGAGTCTCTATTTGCACAATTACTGGAATGATTCTGTTTATCTACTGTAGGTGAGATTTGGTCAATTCGGATGTACCATGTGATATATTAATATTTCGGCATCTCTTGTGTTAGAAACATATTTACTGAAAAAGTGACGATATTCGGAGTGCCAGACAGAATATTACAGGTACTTTGCTTTGGGAAATCATGCCTAAAATTTTATTAAAGGCTACACAACCACCACAGAACTTGTCTAAAACAAGGCAAATGGTGATCTTGGTAGGAATGTCACTATTTTCTCTGTTTGAGACATTTACCATTTCATGTTATTGATCAAGTGAAGCTGCTTGTTCTGAGCTTCCAAGTAAACAGAAATGTTTATTCTTATTAACTTATTTCAACTGTAAATGAATGAGGCATTCAAATTAACCCGTCACTGAGCAAATTGGAATGCACACTTTTTTTATTAATGTGTAATACTAAAATCAATTGTACACTAA